>NW_015113468.1:412998-425093 GCF_001443285.1 Poecilia latipinna | reverse complement strand
GTACAGTAACGAAGTACTTGTACTTTGTTACTTCCCACCACTGGTGATTACTAGGCTAAAACATCATAAACTTTATTCTTCCAGGTTTTATTGTATACAGAAAATATTCAGACCCCTTTAACCCTTGTGCGTGCGAGGATTGAGGCAAAGGTAGAGGACTGTGGCAAATGATACAAGTTTTACGTGTGTGGGGTCGGTTGGACCCCATTTCTTAACACAAGGGTTACATTTTTCACACTTTTTCATTGCAGCCATTTACTAAAATAAAAAAGTTAATGAATGTAAACTCAGCAGTCCATCTTGACATAAAAAAAACAGAAATGTAGCTTTTTATTTATTCTTACAAATTTATTAAAAAAGAAAAACTGAAATATCATATGGTCATAAGTATTCAAACCCTTTACTGTGACACTCATATTTAACTCATGTTGTCCATTTCCTCTCATTCTCCTTTAGATGGCGCTCCTTCATTGGAGTCCAGCTGTGTTTAATTACACTGATTGGACTTGATTAGGAAAGGGACACACCTATCTATATAAGAGCTCACAGTGCTGGTCAGAGCAAATGAGAATCATGAGATAGAAGGAACTGGCCAATGAGCTCAGAGACAGAACTGTGGCAAGGCACAGGCCAGGCCAAGGTTATAAAATAATTTCATAAGCACTCAAGGTTCCAGTGGCCTCCATGATCTGTAAATGGAAGAAGTTTGGGATGACCAGAACTCTTCCTAGACCTGGCTGTCCAGCCAAAAGGAGCAATCATGGGAGAAGAGCCTTGGAGAGAGGGGTAAAGAAGAACCCAAAGATCACTGTGGCTGAGCTCCAGAGATGCAACAGGGAGATGGGAGAAAGTTCCACTTGAGTAATTTTATTATAAAGTATGACTACTCTTACTTGAGTAAAATGTTTGGATTCTATACACAGAGAATGAAAAACAAACATGTTAAATTCACCAGACAATGACGCATACCTGCAGTTTTGGTTAAAGTTTCATAAGTTTCTTATTGAGAGGAACTGATTTGTAGGAGGTTAAATGACAGTGCTAAAATACTCCTTCTGGCTCCGATTGACTGCTTTTGTCTGGGGGTGATGTATTTTTGCAGACAGCAATCACAACACAGGGAGAAGGTGGAGGAGCTTGATCTTTTCACACATTATTTGTCTTGTATCATACTTGCAACATAATGACAGTTTTAACAAACATGAAAAATATTTTTGTAAAAGTAATATACTGTAGCTTTAAGTATAAATTGCATTTATATTTGATATAACTATTTCCAATTTTATGCAAATGATCACCTGCAGTATGTTGCTTACCTTTCAATGACATTAAGAAAAATCTGAAGAGATACATTGAAAGCACTATAATGTAAAATCTACTCATTTGAGCTCAGTGTTATTTTCTCATCTAAAGCATACTTGGAGTGTTGCTTTGACTCTTTCATTCATGCTTGAGTAATGTTTTATACATCTCATTATATATCAACGTTTTTATGTTAAACATAAACACATTGTTAAATGATAGAGGAATGCTATTCTGATGACATACTGAAGGCAGAGTTGGAAATAGCAAGAGCTTCCTTAAGAATCAGAAGTCAATTTAAAGGCTTTAAACAGCAAAATAAAATGTCTTTTTACTCGTATATACAGGATATTTATAACAACTAAAAGTATGTTACTTGATTGTGGCACTATTTATCTGGTTTCTGAAGGGGCATTATGTGTTTTCTAAAGTATGGAACAGATGGAAGGAGAAGAATGACAGAAAAGATTAATCATGTTTTTAAATGGAAAATATTGATGAATTTTGTAATGGCTACAGAATGCCGTTGCTAGGAGTGTGTTTATCTTGTCCATGGCCCAGGCAAAACTGTCAGCTGGTCTGAACCCATTAACCAGAGTTTTGTTTACTGGCTAGTTTTTTTTTTTTTTTTTTTAAACAAACAGACCCCAGAGGGTAAGGGTTAGAGCTTTATTTTCTATATTTTTAACTTCTATGGGCTCCTCTCAGACTGTGTCCTTTATAGCATCACATTTCTGCCAAAAACCCGCAGAGCATATTAAGCAAATTAGTTAATTGTTTAGATTTGAGCTTTCCTACATACACTAAGCCTTCCTTTAGTAGATGAGGTTCTACAGCAGTATTCATTTATTCTAGCTGCTAACCTCCATCCATAAATCAGACGTGCAGGTTCGAGGCTGAGGACTTGCCTGGTAGTAACATCAGCCTAGAGGAAGTTATGAAACAGAGCAACCACTAACATTTAACATTCAAACGTTGCCAATCAGATCAAATCTAGTTATAACTTCCAGTTGAAAATATCCTCCACATGACAGAAACTGCTGAGTTTATTGGAGACTTTAGAGCAGAGAACACAGAGACGACAGGTCCAGCTGTAGTCTGTAGATTATAGTGGATTGGAGAGCAAACAGAAGTTAGGCTGTTCCTGCGCATTGAGGTGTGTTTATCAGATGACAGTCTCATTATCATTTCTTTATGTCAAAGTGATGGAGAGTCTGCCTGACCCAGAGCACAGGGACATATTACAGCTGGATGTTTTTCCCTTTCTGCCTGTAGCACCGTGCATTTTGTGCTTTACTTTAGCTGCTTAATAAACTCAGAATCAGAAGTCACATCACTGGCCAGACTATTTTTTTTGGGCAGAGGGCTGTCCTGGTTGTCCCCACCTTTGGCAGCCATGGAGCTCACCCAGCCCAACATAAACCAAGTCACAAGAAGGCCAAATTTAATGTTGCAGAGCCAAGCTGTGCTCTTTATCTTAATTATAGGTTGTTACCAACTACTTGTATTGCATGGTAATAAAGTGCAAAACAAAAAGGGACTAATGTGCTTTTGTCTTTGTCCCCCTTAATGGTTTGTCCTAATGGACTCAAATAGATGATGTAGTAACCTCGTCCTGATCTTGTGCTGTTTGGGTTTAGGGTTACATGATACGTTTGTTTTTGAATTATTTAGTTTTTATTTCAACTTAATTTTTGTCTTCTCCACCTATCCCTTTGCTTGGGGGAAGATTTTATGTTCCCATGTAAGAAGGTTGGCCACATTGTTGATAAAACGTCTTAGATCTAATGAAGTTTAGTGACCATACACAAACAGTGACTTGATTTCACTCATACCAACGGTCAGAAACAGGATAATGACTAGCACCATCTTGTCTATAATAAGATGAGATAATGAGATATTTGATTGACAACAAATATCATCTCAAGGTTCTTTACGAGAAATAAATACCTATACAGAAATCTAACTATAATACTTGAAAGCAATGGAGTCAAATTAACATGCCTAACATTGCTTGAGTGGATGGGTGTGAGAGACGGCATCTGTAGTTGTGCATCTAGGTAAAGAACAAATAAAATAGTTCACCAAACAGTGAACTATGACTTAAATCCATAGACTGTGAATTTATGTCTATGAGTTTGAGTTAGATGGTCTTTGACCAACACGGTGAAGTGAAAACAAAACACAGAAATGATATTGGTATTTTATGACTCTTTGACCATAGTTTTATGGTTCATTGTAAATGGTCTGTTCTTGTTTTGTGTCCTCAAAAGCTCTGTACACTACATTCACACATGTTTGCACACGCATTTATATGCAAATGGTGGTAAGCTTCTGCTCTTGGGCAGTTTGACAGAAGAGGCCATGAACAAACCTCACTGGGTCTTCTACCCACTACAATCGGGCAAGGCAGGTAAATCTGTTTCCGTTGCTCAATAACTGAAACAGAGTAAGCGGGGCTTCAGAAAAACAACCCCCAGTTATGGGATGACCTCCTTTACTGTGACCTTTTTGAGTTATTCCATCCATCCATCAATCCATCCATTTTTTACACTCTCATCACATTGAGGACGGTAGGGGGTTGCTGGTGCCTATCACCAGCGGTCAATGGATGAGAGGCGGGGTACACCCTGGACAGGTCGCCATTCTTTTCAAGCTATTGTATCACTGTAAATATTGACAAGGCAAAGGATAGCTAAGAGTTTCTAAAAACCTTTGTTAAAGTTCTAGTGTAAGCTGACAAGATACATCACCAAAACAAAAGAGAAAATAAATGGGGGCCAGTTTATAATTTTTTAAAATCTTTCCTCTTCATTTTAGACGTCATCTTAGGCAGTTCATACAACATTTAAAGAGCCCTCTGTCACTGATTGTAAATGTATATTGTTCTATTATACATTTGCTGTTCAGGGGAGCATCATTTTGTGGCATATCATTGATGTTCATTCTGGTGAAACACTAGATGTAATTCAGATAGTCTATGTGCAGGTAGCACTTTAGTCTGCAGGACAGTTGCTTTGGGGCCAACAAGCCTTCAGGGAGGCAGATGAAGGTTATTCAGGAGTGTGCAAAGGAAGTTAAAAGTTAAGGATAGCCTGAGGCAGGGGAGGCATGAAGAAGTGTGAGATGTAGTTCCAAAGGAATCATTTTCTGGATATGTGGTCAGTACTCACAGATCACACTTTGAAAGGTGCTGGAGGAACAGACCGAGACGGCTTCAGTAAACTGAACATTATTCAGCAGGATTATCTTGAGTGAATATTAAGAATAGTCCTGCTCTGACCTCCTACCACAAAAGCCCCAACCCTTCTCAAACTGACAGCCTGCATCAGTCATAAAATATGACTCATCCTGACCAACCCCAACAACATCAGGCCCAGCAAATGCCTTTTCTGCCTGATACTCAATTTCTCAAATGTTGCACTGAAAGAGAAAGTTTTGCTCCATGTGTGATCAGTTCTCTATCAATTAACAAATATAACTTGTACTTGCAATATCTGCTTCTTTTGTGCTGTCATGGAAAAAATCTCCATCTACATCTAGAAATTTGGCTGTCCCACTTAACACAAAAAGTACATTAAAGTATGTCCACCCAAACAAAGGCAAGGAAAAAGAACAGACTTTTTTTGTTTGTTTTCCCTCCTTACTCTATTAATTTATTGTATATTATTTGAATAAATTGAATTATTTATGTAGGCTTACACAGTTAGTCACCTTCCTGTTCAGCACATTCTCACTGAGTTGGGCCGCATCACTTTAGTACTGACTGCAGATGACTCATGCCTTATTTAACCAGACTGAATCCACTCAGCTAGCAAAATAGATGAAGGCTCTCGAGAAAATGAACACAGAGGAAATGTAAAATGGAGTAGTCAGTGTGTTTTTTAGTTGTTTTTTTTTAAGTTTTTTTTTTTAAATCTACACGAGCCATCTTCTTCCCGTTTCCTAGCTTTTGAGAGGAATTGTGTTGGAAAAGTGTTGGAACATGCTCACTGTAGGACACTTTTACAAGGAGCCTGTATTGTGTTGCTGCTGGAGAAGAAGCGTCAACCAAAATGACATTGAGGAAAATAAAATGTGACAGCAGCAGCAATGGAAACGGCTGGGAAGATGACTGATATACGTGTCTGCAGAAAATATCAGACTGATGTTCTGAATGATGCAAAACTGTGATGTTTAGTTTTTACATGCTGGTTTTCTGGTCTTGATGGTATTTTATATTTAAGATATAAATAACTATTTTTTGGAAAAACTAATTAATACTTGAATCACAAAAAGTTCTTAACAGAATATATTTAAAAAAAAATTGTATTAGTGGGATCGATGTTACCAATCTTCATTTTCACATCAGGCTCAACTTGCATAACTTCACATAAAAAGGACCAAAACAGCACCAAGGTTAACTGGACTGTTCAAATACGCTAATATACAATTAAGCATAGAGTTGTTATAAAATTTTAACTAAACCTTAATGAGCTTCATAAACAAAGGTGTTCACAGCACATAAATACTCATCCTAGGATGTAAAATAAGGTTACTAGCAGACCATTGTTGAACGGCATACAATAATAGCCTGTTAGCGTTGGGTACCTTCCCTCTAGGTATGGTAGGGACTCAAGACTTTGCAAGTGAGGTGAAAGCACTGAGCAGATAAGGTTGAAAGAAGTGGTGCTCAGTGCCATGAAACAGAATGAATCATGCTGAAGGGAAAAATCAGTCAGGGAGCTAGAGCCTTCTCATAAGTGCTTTGATTTTTCCTCCATTTCTTTCAGTTTAATTTTAATGTTTTTTCTGAGCTCACCCCAAAAATGCTCCCTTATTAAAGCAACAATTAATTATGAAAGCTCAAGAGAATCTAGAATCATATGCTAATAAATTGGCCAAATGGATAATATTTCCCACAAACTGCCTTCATTTACATGGGGCTGTAAATCAATAAACTGTACATATATCAAGACACATTATTCCTTCAGAAAATGTACAACTATTGACATTTTCAGGCATCTGTGTTATAAAAAACTGTAATGCAACTGACATGGAAAACCACATCATTTATATAAAGAAGCTAACTGCTAGTGTGGACATAAACAAAATCAACAATGAATTGTATCACCATCAGACATGCAGGTCAAATTAGTTTAAAACAATGTTGTAAATTTAAAACTTAGAACTGTGCTAATTTCAATAGGAGAACCAGTTTAGTGTTTTTAACTGGATTAATCAGATCATGTGTTTATATGGGAACAGTAAAATGGAATAAACAGGGAGTGAATTTAACTTGGCCTGAATCTAACCAGTTCAACTTCTGAGAAAGATGCACAAAGCTAACTTGCCTGTCCTGAATCTTTTCAAGAAGAAATGGAAGGAAAAAAGGAGAAAGTTGAGCTGGCATCATGAAAGTAGGCCAGGACACTGTTATTACCTTCCAAGGAGGTATAATGAAGACTTTGTAAGAAATTTTCTACAAAAATAAATATTGCTTAAAATGTGGGTTTTTTTCCTGTTAAATTTTGAATATAAAACTCATGGTTCCATCTTCCAACATTAGGGGAATCAAACTCATTTTCATTTTGAGCCACATCGAGATCATGAATGTCCTTGAAGTTGTGGCAGAATGTATAAATAAAACTACCTATTAACAAACTCTTTAAAAAAATTATACTGTCTCTGCATTTGATATGTACTTCTTAAAATGAAATAATATTAAACATCTTTTCAGGCAGTTGTGACAAGGAGTTGTCCCTGCAATCAGTGGGTTGCCGGTTCGATTCCTGCTATGTCCACCTCTGTTGTTGTGTCAAGGTGTTTATTATTTGTTTACTAATTAGGATCCTCATTAGTTTCCACCAAAGTGGTTAATAATGTGAAAACAGAAAAATGTTGGTCAGGAATGCTGATGGAGTGATGTGGCCAGGATCACTCCATCCTGGCCACAGGATGGAGTGATCAGTAGCTTATCAGTGTGTGTGTGTGTGTGTGTGTGTGTAAAATGTCTTTGAAGGTCCTAAAAAGTGCTGTTCAAATCTGAAGTCATTTTACTTTCAGACTGATATAATTTGGCCCAACACAAATAAAAACTGATGTGATTTGACAAATGCAATAATATTTAAGCACACAGTTGTTTTCTTGAAGTTCTATTTGTGCCTTAAGTGATATGTTTATGAAACAGACTTAAAATAAATGAACAGCATAAATAGTATTTACATGCGTGGCAGATTGGCGGTTAACATCCTGTGTTGGTACCACTTTCAGTACCAGGGTAGACCGGCAGTGAAATGGATTAATTCTTAAATCTGAAAGAAAAATGGTTGCTACACATCCATCTGAACTTCAAAGAATGTGAAAACATAAATAATTAGAAGGGCTTGTCTTTATGCCAACATAATCCTCCTGCTGCAGTCAGGTTCCTGAGAGAAAAAAATCTGATTATTACAAATCAAGTCCTTAACTAGCAAAGTCTTTGAAGAGAGAGGTATTATGCTCAATAAGCCACATTTAATTGTTTTATAGTTTTTCATTAGTTCAATTGTATTTGTGAGATTTATTCCTTTTAAATTTGGCTGTTAAGATCCTGTCTGGTGGTTTGTTACTCACCAGACAGGATCTTGAAGCTGAACCCTGGGTTGTCACTGGTTTGTAATATATTCAATCAGATTCCTAGAAAAAAGACAGAACAAGAGGAGGAGACCCAGACAGAGACATAGAGGCAGCTGGAGTGACAGAATGAGTAGCCATTGCATCACTAGCACTAAGCTAACTAAGCTAGTTAACCCTTACACACTAAGAAAAACTGTGTAAAACAGAAATGGTTTCCAAAATGTTAAGTGTAGGAAGCAGAAAATATATTTTAATAATTTAATAATTTGCCTGTGTGTCAAAGGGTGAGTAAATTATAGTAAAAGCATTACAATGTATTTTTTTTACTTCTTATTTTGTTTGTTTTATCTTTTTACTATGGACCTTTTTTGTGTCTTGAACAAAGAGATGATGATGATACAAGAACAAAATATCCTAATTTCTTTTATAGATGAACACATAAATAGGCAGAACTCAACCCCGAGAATGATGGACACAAAGTTACACCCACACTCAATAAATTTATTGTTAAATATAGAAGGATGATAAACAACAGATAGTAAAACAGGGGATAATAAAATCAGTTTCAATAGCTCAACAGGTCAAAGCTATAAAAAGTGTTGGACAAAAAATAGTTTGTAGGTTGAGCTCAGCAGACATGTTCTTCCACCAAGTGTTTTCTAATTGCTGCTGGTCTGGTGGAGCCATGTGGGGAATGTGCTTTGTTGGGCTGTAGCTCAGCTGGACACTGCTGCTCAAAAAAGGGCGCTTGGTGTTATCTTAGTGAAGTAAATTTAATAGAACTGAATCTGTTAAATTCAGTTCTGTTTTTATTGTCATGAAATCAACAATAAAAATTCAAGCCTTCAGAGTTCCCAAGCACCAGTGAACCAGTGGTGATTTGAAGTAGAGGCGATTCTGAGCTAGCAGAAGTCATAAAGATATTTAGTTTACATACAGCTGAACAAAATATTTCTAGTTATTTTAGGTTTGCAATACTTAAATCTCACAATAAAACTTAATTTGTTTTGATGTGTTGGAATTATTATTTTTAGGTCATTGGTTTATATGTGAGAGTAGGGATTGGTCAGCGAGGTATCCCACAATGCATTGTGCCACCAGCAACAGCAACTAATTAAACCACTTCTTTTATTTGTCACAAACATTAGTTTTAAGATGTTTGAGGTGAAAACATAGAATCCAAAGCTCCATCTATGCAGTCAGTTCATCAAGAATGAAGCTATTCTCAGAGAATTAGATTCAAGATTCAATAGTTTGTCATTGTCAAAAAAAAGGCAACAAAATTGTGTTTGGAGTTCAACACTCAGTAGCAGCAGATTTCCAAGTAAAGTGCAAAGAAGAAGTAAAAGTGACAGCATGTGGTGTAGATGGTACTAATCTCCAGGAGAGGCGCTCCAGTGATTTTCCCTGCTGTTTTCACCACACGCTGGAGAGCCTGCTGGTCTGCTTTGGAGGAGCTGGAAAACCAGAAACCCATATGTCAGAACACTACTGATAGAAGTTCACCAGCAGTGGTCTGGGGATGTGGTAGCTCCTCAGCTTCCTCAGGTAGAAAAGGCATTGCTGGGTCTTTCTAACTGTGGAAGCAATGCGAGTGCCCCAGGAAGGTCCTCAGCCAAGGTTACTCCCAGAAATTTAAGAGTGCCGACTCTCTCCACCGCCTCTGAACTGATGGAGAGGGGGTCTGTGATGTTAGGGTTGTTTTTTTCCTGAAGTCCACAATCATTTTCTTGGTCTTTTTAGTGTTTAGAGCCAGGTTGTTGCTTTCACCCCATGAGGCAAGATGTAGCACCTCTGTCCTGTAGTCCCTTTCGTCGCTGTTGGTGATGAGGCCAAAAACGGTGGTGTCATCTGCAAACTTGACGATCAGGTTGGAGGGAGAAGAGGCAGGGCAGTCATGGGTGAAGAGGGTGTAGAGCAGAGGGCTTAACAAACACCCCTGGTTATTAGCACCGGTGTTAATGGAAAGAGTGGAGGAGATGTTGCTGCCCACTCTGACCCTCTGTATATGTTTGATTAGGAAGTCCACAATCCAATTGCACAGGATGGTGTTAAGTCCCAGTTGGTGGAGTTTGTGGCGTAGTCTACAGGGCCGAATGGTGTTGAATGCCGAACTGTAGTCCACAAAGAGGAGACGAGTGTAGGTGTTTTTGTGCTCCAGATGCTCCAGCAGTGTGTGGAGAACGATGGCGATGCCGTCCTCTGTGGAGCAGTTTTCCCTGTAGCCAAACTTATTTGCCTACAGTGAAATAAGTTTGTATTGTATACAAATTTATTTGCTGTAATGACACATGTTCAATTTACCACAAAGTCGTGGTGTAATAACTGGTGAGTAGTTAGTAGAGTGCTTATTAGCTTGCTTTATGTGTTTATATTTGCATACATGAACCAGCACCATGAGTGAGTTATATGCTGAATTTTATGACCACCCCGTTCTGCCATATGCTGTAGCTTTGCAAATATTTCTGATAGTTTATCCTCTTTTTCAGCAAACCTATCGCTTCTCCTGCTGTGTCAACTTTTTTGTTTCTTTAGTTTTACACATGACTTGAGAATTTACTGACAAAATAATGCTAACTCATGGTCCAGGGGGACCTTTTATTTTTGCTTCTTCAGCATTAACCTCCAAAGTGACCCTGGTCAGTTTTGCTTGTCAAAATAAATTAATTTGTGTCACTCACTTCGTAAAAATTTGATTCTGTCTGATGCCTGATCATGAATGTCCATGTGAAAGGACACAGTGTCCTCCAGTGTTTTTCAGTTATTATAGATTCTACCCTAAAAAAAAAAAAACAAAAAACAGTTTTTGGCTTTTGGCCATCCATTAAGAAGTGAATACTTCCACCTGGAGTAATAACGCCATTACATTAACTAGTCCATTAACTAACCCTAACGAGATACCATCTCATTATAATGAGATAGTATCTCAAAATACCGAGAAACTATCAAGGGCGTAGATCCCATTTCATTATTGGGGGGAATCATAAACAGAAAAAATGACTAATAATGCACATCAAACATGTTTTTCTCAGTAAGCAGCCCATTGAGAAATAAAACTAAAACTCAAATGTTGCTTAGATACAAGTTTTGTTCAGTCTCACTGATCTAATCTCTGCTACACCTTTACAAAAATTTAAGGTTCTAAATAAAAAAGCTTTAATGAGTAACTATTAAATTCCCCATTAACATTGATTTATTGGGTTAGCACCTGCTCTTTTTGCTCCTTGCCCCCAAGTGCCCTTTTGGTCCAAATTTTTATCTTTTTATTTTTTTGGTATCATTTCCTAAGCCCTCTTCTGAACATAATAATATGTACTAAAATTATTTGGTTTATTTGTTGTTTTTTTTTTTTGTACAACATAATAAGCCCTCCGGTCACCTTGTTACCTTTGACCTTTTGCCCGTGACGCACGACGCAAAATTGCCTCTCGCTAGGGTTCCCACCTTTCAGGAATAAAAATAAGGGACGCCCACTAATGCGCGTCGTCCTAGTCTCATAAGCGGGAGGTGGGGGAGGGGGGCGCTTCGACTAGGGTTACTAAGGGACCAGTCCCGATATATTTTAAGCCGGGGGGGGGGAATGCAGCGGTTGGTCTGTGTTACCCAGAAAGCAGTTGGGCACAATATCGCAACACCAACACCGTGAGTGAAACAATGACTGGGGCAGCCTACTATATAGAGTACTCGGGGACCACTTCCTTATTGTTATACATCCACATTTGTAGAATACAGAACAGTATATTTAACAGCTAAATACGGGACAGTTCCATATTTTAAGGGACGGGCCTCTCACAGTGAGATAAGGCGGCTAACTGGAGCTCAACATAGCGAATAATCCAGATTACAGAACAGTTTTTGGTGAATTAAAAAAAATAAAAAACGTGAGGAAAAACTTCTTATCTATAGATTCAGTATTTTTATCATACAGACATTAGGCTTTTGTTGTTGTGCTATTAGCTAGCTGCTAGCTAACAACTTTGCTAGCAAAGCAAGATAAATAAAAAGCTTCTTCCCTGTATCATTAATGATAGTCATTCTTCAGTATCGCTTATGCAATAGGGGCACATCGCCTGTCCAAAACCGATCATCTCCATAATGGATATATGTCTTCTAATTTCCTTTACTACACAATGTAGGGAAAAAACTCAATCCAGACTTTGGGGTCTGGTTCGCAGAGTATGAAGTTATTTTTTTCC
>NW_015113468.1:406607-409374 GCF_001443285.1 Poecilia latipinna | reverse complement strand
GTCATGTGAGAATCACAAGCAAAACTTTGAGTCAAACAAAAACTTAGAATATCAAGAAAAGATTTCTGACATGGGCTATGCAGCTAACTGCGGCTACAAGAGCAGCATCAGAAGGTGGTTCTTTTTGGGAACCTGAGGTGAGAATGAAGACAGGATTCAGCAGTTTTAGTTTTGGTGAATATATTAGTGATTTGAAAAAAACAAAACAAAAAAAAACAATTACAAATGCACAATGAGAGACAAATTAACTCAAAATAAATGGATTCCAAGATCATAAAGTTCTTGTCCTTTTTCCTAGCTCGCCATCCTTGGATTCAGAAGAGGATCTGATCGATCAGGAAAAAAAAAACCCGACCTAAAAGCCCAGAAAACCCATTAAGTATTTTATCAAAACAATCATGTACAAACATACAAATGCAATAAATATTATATTCAAATGCTATTATTGGATTTCTAATAATTAAACATTTCAATCAGGTTAAATTAACCTTAACTTAAATAAACAAAAAGAATATCAATCATATTTCAAACTAATCAAGTTAAAATTCAAGTTGAAAAGTTGAAATCAAAGTTCACTTTCAAAATATCAATCAAGAAAAATAAAACAAATTAAGTCAGATACTCAAGCAGAGTGAGGAAAAGAAAAAAAAATATACTGCACAATATCAACTTAAATGTAGCTTCATCCCATTTTGATTAATTTCATTTGAAACTCAATGTCAATACAACAGGTGCCAGAACAGGCACAAAATCAGCGATCAGGTTACCTTCTGGAAGAGAGTGGGGCTTACTAAACTGTAATCAGCTGTTGCCATCCCGGTGATGGCCCAGGTAACCACGCCAACAAACAACGCTCCAATGAGCAATCAAGCAGAGGCTACATGCTAAAGCAATATTGCTAACAAACAAACTCACCAAAAGATCAAATCAGTGGATGCAAAGATTTGGGTGAACTGTCAGGAAGACGCCAAACAGCCAGCCACAATCACAGTCAAGCAGGTGATGTAGTTCAAACTGTGCGCTGGAGGCGGGGCTTTAAATCAGTGGACAGAATTTGGGGCAAAACAGGAAATGGGCCCGCAAAAATAAAAGTCTTGACTAATTGACTAATTGCGGGTTACACATTGAAATAGCTCAAGTGTAGCCTTAGTAAAATAATTTTACAAATAGTACTGAATGGCATTATGAATGACTGTCATGATTAGTTTTTCAGTTAAAATTATTATAATTTGTAGTATGACTTTTCATTATATTGGAAACATATGATGATGGTCTTGTGTATCTTCTCTTCCAGTGTAAGATCCCAGAATGGATGACCTGAGTGATTTCCTGAGACAAAGGAATATTCCTGAGGAAACTATGGAGACCATCCTGAGAGAGAAGGTACTGGTGTGTTAATAAACATGATTTGATTTAAAGATAACTGGACAGAAATTTTCCCCTTGATAATCTAGCATTTCTCTTTCATGCATTTTATTCATTGTTGGCTTTCAGGGCCCTGTGATGGACTGGTGACCTGTCCAGGGTGAACCCTGCCTCTCATCTGATGACTGCTGGAGATGGGCACCACCAGCCCCCCTCACCACTCTTCAAGGATCATTGTGTTCAGATCATGGATGGAAAACTTTTAAGGTAGTTTGTCTCCTTAAGTCCACACTTAAAACAGCTTCATAGTTAATGCCAACATCAACTGATTCTGTGATATTGCTGACTATTTTTTTCTACTTCTAACATAAACAGGCAAAGAAGTCACCCAGAAATGTTTTTCCACCCCAGGCATTCGGTCCCAAACATCATCACTTCTGATGATGTCACATACATGGCGAGTCCACAACGACTTGAAATTGGAAATATTATTTTTTTATTTGCCATTTTTCTGTCCTCTTTAAAATACAAATGCTTTCTCTGTTTAATTGCTCTATTGTTCTTTTTTGTAGGTTTCTGTAAGGTGCAGTGAACGGGAATGTTCTGTCGTTGATCCTCACTTTCATTTTTTATTGTTACACTTAAATTTTCATGTTCATTGTGTTCACTTTTGATGTGTAAACTGATAATTTATGTAAAGTTCATAAAGTTGTGAGTAAAAATTGGACAATTTTAAAATGTCGGTAATAAAACAAAATATTTGAATTACCTTGAACGTCTTGTGTAATTAATCTTTCCATGTAATTGTAGCCTAAAACAATGTAAGTACTGTAGTGTAGTTATGCATGTAATGTACAAAATAGGAAGGTAGGAATAAAGAAGACTTATGAGTAACTAAAATTGTACTTTATTAGCAATAGCAGTAAATCAAAAATAAAAATTAAGTGTAATTTAAATACATTACTAATATATTAGTAGTATATTTAAAATATATTAAAAGTATATTTTTATATAATTCTATGACAGAATTAGTACACTCACAATATCCTAATCAAGCTCTTGAATACTACATAAAAAAGTATACTTAAAGTATACTAAGTACAACTTGAAGTTATTCCAAAAAAGTATGTTTAAGTATACTAAGTATACTAAAAATTGTAATTTAATACTATTTAAATACTATTAAAATATACTAAGCACAAAAAAGTTGTTCCAAAATAGCACAGTTTAAGTACATCAATCAAAGTATGCTAAAATTTAATATACTAAAGTATACTTTTTTTTTTTTACTAGGGTATTCAGGGCCATTAGAGCAGCTAATGGAGAACAGGAACAGTAAACTGAAAGAAGGTGACAATAAAACAGAATAAAGACAGCTGAATTGAAAAACAAAGTAATTCAG
>NW_015113468.1:399248-403142 GCF_001443285.1 Poecilia latipinna | reverse complement strand
AAACATATACCTATAAAAAGTAAAATCAGAGAAACTGATAATTTTAAGTGTAATCTTAATTTTCTTTCCAGAGCTGTACGTATAAATATGTCTCGGTTAGACAACAAGACATAATTAGTTTCCTTTGATATACTCCTTGTTTGCATGCATGGAGAGAATGCATTGAGTTACACAGTCTGCAGGTCAAAAGCAATCTCTACAAGACACTCATCTCATTATATACATTTTCTTGTAGGCTGGATTCCCAGGTCTGCAGACTTCAATAAATAGAACAATGGCATTCCTTATCTTTTGGACTCAGTTCTCGTCTCATGATGGAAAATGACCCATAAACTTAACCTTTTGACTTATCAAGAGTCATGTGTTGGCATCTACTTCAACTATCTATATATTACGTTTATTCTGAGACCAAATTCTTAGATGACATAAATTAATGTCATGTGAGATTGAATTGGTGCTACTTAAAAAAATAATTTGATCAGAGCATTTATTATAAGAATCCATAAAAAACCTAAAGAACAACAAAAAAGAAAAAACGTCCAACCCTCATCACATCTTCCAGAGAAAAGTCACAACATACAATACCAATCTATCTGACTTTTCATCGGTATATAACTAAAAGATGTGATTAAGGAGTGCCTTTCAGTGCTCCTTAAACTGAAAAAAATCACATCAGATTTTTACAGCAATGTAAATACTAAATTTGTTAATGTTCTTCTATGTTTGGGAAATTTAATACGTTTGAGTTTTTAGTCCCTTAAAACAAGTCTTTTGGCAAAAAAAAAGAAGAAAAGAAATTAACAGATATTACAGCAGATAATTTAGTGTTGTATTCTAGACAAACAGATGAAATAACACATACAATGTGTACCTAAACACCCTTATTAATTATTAGTTTTGTATAAGTATTTCCGACATAAAAAGGTTTAGACAGCTTGTCACTTGAAGTGTTTGTTTTTGAGATCCATCTTCTTCAATTTGAATGCCCATGTAAAAGCAAAAATGCCGCAGTACTGCATCATCAGGGGGTGTACCATTTTATCAGACTGCTCTGTATGCATGACAACTCCTTTAGAGCAACATAGTGGATCCTATAATTCACCTGTCTGTGCTTTTAGAGACCTGGGAAAATACATCCATTTACAGACTAAAAGCCAATGGCTGCATTTCCATTTAGATTTATGGCTCATTCTGAATGATCATCGTAGTTTACTACTGCACTTTTGAAAAACAAGAAAACAAAGAAAAAAAGGAAGTCGAATCACAATGTCTGAGCAACAAACACAATCAGAGACACAATAAATTTAAAGAAAAATTCCAAGCAAACAATATTGTTTTTAGTTGAAAATGGTATGACTTTACATTACTACACAGGGCACTTTGATGCATGATTGTCTTAATGTTGTGGATATCTGCACCAACTGAGCAAAAGTACTGTGAAAATATCAGAATGAGAATCACGTTATTTCCATCGCCAGTAAATAAGTTCACAGGCTAAGGAATTGTTTTGATGAGAAATGATGCAAAAACAAACAAATGAATAAATAATGAAATAAACATGAATATGAAAAAGAAAAATATGTATGCATGTGCAGAGTAGCAGGTGGATAAAGTGACTATATCATACCGGAGTCAGTTAACTATTTATCAGTCTAAGTGATGAGGGAAAGAAACTGTTCTTGTAGAGGGAAGTTCTGGTCCAGATGGACAGTAGTTTTCTGCCTGAGGTTGAGGAGCTTAAATGGGCTGTGTCCAGGGTGAGAAGGGTCAGCTACAATCTGACCTGCACAATCTAGAATCCTGGAGGATTACAGGTCCTGTAAAGGTTGGAGGTTGCAGCTGATCACCTTCTCAGCAGTGTATGCAATCCACTGCAATCTATGTCTTTCCTGGTCCCTGGTTGTGGCCCCTGTGTACCTTATGGTAACAGAGGAGGTGAGGATGGATTTGATGATGACTGTGTAAAACTGCACTATCAGCTCAGTTGGCAGTTTGAGTTTCCTCAGCTTACATAGGATCAACATCCTGTGCTTGGCCTTCATGATGAGGGAGCTAATGGTCATCTCCAACCTGAGGTTCTGGTGATGGTGGTGACCAGGAAGTGGAAGGAGTCCACAATGGAGATGGAAAGGTATCTGAGAATAAGAAGAGATGGTGGGTTTGTGACTTTCCTAAAGACCATGATGAACTCCACTGTTTTCTGGGCACTGAGCTCCAAGTTGTTACAGCTTCACCAGGTGACCAGCCAATCCACCTCCATCCTGTAAGCAGACTTGTCTCTGTCTGACATTAGGCCGATGAGGGGGTATCAAACTTGATCAGTTTCACAGACTGATGGCTAGAGGTGCAGCAGTTGGTTTACAGGGAGAAGAGCAGAGGTGAAAGTACACAGCCCTGTGGGGAACAGATGCTCATGGTCCAAGTCTCTGAGGTGTTCTTCCTCAGCTGCATGCACTGCCTCCTATCCATCAAGAAGTTGATGATCCACTTGTAGATGGAGTTAGGAATGTTGGAGTAGGTCAGGCAAGATTGTATTGAATGTGGAACTGAAGTCCACAAACAGGATCCTGGTGCAGGCTTTTGGGGAGTCCAGATGTTGTAAAATGAAATGAAGGGTCAAATTGAT
Source organism: Poecilia latipinna (assembly GCF_001443285.1). Classification (NCBI taxonomy): domain Eukaryota; kingdom Metazoa; phylum Chordata; class Actinopteri; order Cyprinodontiformes; family Poeciliidae; genus Poecilia; species Poecilia latipinna. Next base: position 400,516 of record NW_015113468.1, on the reverse strand, counting down.
GACATCGTCTACAGATCCTTTGGCTCTGCAGTGGGAGAGGAGAGCAGGAGTTGCTCAAATGTCTTTATGACTACTGACGTCAGAGCCACAGGCCTGCAGTCATTGAGGTCAGTGATGCATGGCTTCTTGGAGATGGGGATGATGATGGAAGATTTGAAGCAGACTGGCACATGACAACTTCAGGAGGTGTTGAAGATGTTCATGTCTCAGGATGAAGTGGGAGATGCCATCTGGCCCAGGAGCCTTACGGAGGATCAGCTTTCTTAAGAGATTGTGTGGATCCTGCTTCCGGATAGAGAGGCGAGCGGGGAAGAAGGAGGAGTCCACAGTTTACTTTGATGGGGTGGATTGAGTGGTGTTGTCTGAAGAAGTCATATACACGAGTTTTGCTTCCTGCTCGGGAAAAAAGCATCAGAAACCGTTCAAATGTTGAAGACCGCTTACAAGGATGATGCTATGTGCCAAGCTCAAGTTTACTCGTGGTTCACCCGTTTTAAAAATGGTGAAATGTCAATTGATGATCAACTGCTTTTTTCCCCGAGCAGGAAGCAAAACTTCACAGCCGCACGCTGCTCATAAAACTACTCCATGAAGAAAAACGACTTCTGGACAAAACAGCTCTTCCAAGAAAATTCACTGCGGGTAGACGAAACGTTCCGCATCAACGCCGCTTGGCACACTGATTGAGAAGGCGTGGTTGAACAAATAACTAGCGGCAGAATAGTGTACTACAAAAACTGCGCATGCAGCAGCGTCATTCTAGAGACATTTGGGTACCCCCTCGTATATATATATATATAAAGTGTACTCTCAATGGCAGGGTAATAACAACAGAGCAGACCCACCAAGGCTGGAGACTGAACAATACTGGAAAGGCATATGGGAAAGGGAGGCGTCCCACAACAGCAATGCACAGTGGCTAACCTCTCTACGAGAGGACCACAGCAACCTCCCTGAACAAGCCCCGGTAACCATCACTGTGGCAGATGTCCAAGAAAGAGTCTCAGGTATGAAAAACTGGACCAGGGCCCGACATGATCCATGCCTACTGGCTGAAGAAACTCACTGCCCTCCATGAGCGACTGGCAGCTCAACTGAACCAGCTGCTACAAAATGAATGAACCCTGACTGGTTAACTGAATGAAGGGCGCACAATCCTGATCCAGAAGGATCCCTCAAAGGGTTCAGTCCCATCCAACTATCGGCCAATAACCTGTCAGGCATCATAGCATCGGCATAAATAGTAGAGGAGCTAAACACCAACTACT
>NW_015113468.1:393500-395104 GCF_001443285.1 Poecilia latipinna | reverse complement strand
AGACTAAATGTTTTTTTTTTTTTCCCCCTGTCATTTTCAGCCGCAAACATTTAACTAAAATATCTACAGATATGTGTTTCTGTCTCTGCCTCCCTCTGACTCTCTTGACACTGATGTTCCTGCATGGATTCATGGATTTACAACAGACACTTTAGTAATGTACAGTGTCAGAATGTGAACTAAATATAAAAAGTATGTTTTTATCATACAGAATGAGAATTTAAACAACTTAATTTTCAGATGTATACATTATTATACATCTCAACTCTATTTACTGTGTAGCAAAAATTTTCACTAATTTATTTTTAAACCTCTCCTCAAGCACTTTTCTTATTGTCTTCTAACCATTAACCTTATGGTGTGGAAATAATGAAAAAATATTGAAACGTTGAAAGAAATCAACCTGACATCAGTCTCCTCCTGTTCTCCTTTCTGGTTCTATTATAATTAATATAATTTTTATATCTTCACACCCTGAAACGCCAACTGGCTCTCTTATGTCTTCCCTGACCTGCTCTTCTCATAAAATAGTTTAGTTTATTTAAAAATTAAAAACAGTTAATACATATTTCAGTAAACTAAATGAAGACCTCACCAGAGCTTCTTCACCTTTCTTCAACATCATTCTAGCACTGCTGTTCTCCTAAATATATAATATAATATATAAACACATGTTAAGTGGTCGAGTATGATCAGGTGTCGCTCAGTTTAAATAATAAAAAGGCTAATTTTGCTGCTAAATCATTGTGACTACACTAGCTAACTGTTAAAGTTAGTGGTAAAATTTTGGACATGTGACTATTCCAGAATTTAAACAGCTAAACCTAAAAGATTTAGTTCTATATATGAAAGTAAACTGACAACAAGATGTTATAAACGAGCGATATTCATGGCAACATTCCTGACAGACAGTTTACCTCCTTCTAAGGAGTTTCTGACTCCGTCTGCTGCTGCCTTTACTCTGAGCCGTTCAGAGGGGGGAGGGGGAGGAAGTGCTCTGCTGAATGCGCTGTTATTCGCCTTCAAAATAAAAGCACGCAAGTGGTAGATTTTAAAATTCTTTGCAACTGCAGTGAAATTATTGGGGGGGACGAATGTGGCTCTCTCCAATATTGGGGGGGGACATGTCCCCCGCGTCCCCCCGCTTCCTACGCCTATGTGCATAGGCCTGAACCCCCTCAGCTAAATCATCAACAAGACTGGCTACGGATACCGACTCAAAAATGGGGCCACAATCAGTCACGTCCTCTACATGGATGACAAGCCCTGTACGTAACTATCCTCAATGTCTGCTCTGTACGCCAAGAGTGAGCGAGACATCGACTCACTGATCCACACCACCAGGATCTACAGCACTGACATTGGGATGTCATTCGGACTAGAGAAGTGTGGTCGGATGGTTACAAAGAGAGGGAAGGTCGTCCGCACAGAAGGGGTCTCACTCCCAGAAGGAACAATAGCAGACATAGAGCAATACCACAAGCAAATGCCGGAATAATTAGCTGGCCAATGGAAGAGATGAAGGCCACGGATGTTAAGACTCGGAAGCTACTAATCATGCATAAAGGGTTCCACCCCAAATCCAGCACCCTGAGACTGTACAC
>NW_015113468.1:385958-389188 GCF_001443285.1 Poecilia latipinna | reverse complement strand
TATATATATATATATATATATATATATATATATATATATTTACACACACATATACACACAACTTAGACAGACCAAAGTTTTTCCCTGATTGAGAGAGTATCAAGTCTGAGGTTTCAAATTTTAAATTTATTCTCAATTCTATTCATAAGAATCTTTTTGTTGGTGACAAGGTCTTTTTTGAGTTCTGTCTGAATTCCATTTCAGAGATCATTGCTGGAGTATATCCAGGTTTCCATCCACCGGTTAAGAGTTTTCCTCTCAAGGCTCCTCCATGACTGTATGAAATCCTCTCTCTCTTTCCCTTTGTCAAAGGTTTTGACCCCAAAACTAACTGCATTTTAGTGTGAAAGAACTGTTTGATGATTAGTGATTTCAAAGTTGTAATCAGGATTAATAATAGGTTTTATTTATAGTACCATAGATTTCAAAAGGCTAAAGATTTTTACTATGCTCTGTACCTGCTGGCTTTGCAATTAAAGATCAGTTGAACATTTTTTTGGAAGTTGTGAAAATTTGTTTGAGGTTTTCACCTTTACGGATTTTGCAGGTCGTAAAAGGTTTGTTGCATAAGTTCAATGGGACTGGTGAGGGCGTTTTGAATGGTTGTTCTGATAAAGAGTTTTATTTAGAGAAAAAATCTCTACAATTCTTTTTTATAATTTCTGAAGTTAACTCAGTCAAATTCCAAGTGCAAGTTGTATATTAGGATGTGTCGTTTGTCTGGTTGTGATCATGAGCAGTGTTTGATGTTCAAAAGTAGCTGAGTGTGTTCCTCTTGATATCATCTTGTTGTCCTGCTTGGGACTCGCTCATCACACTCAGACCCTGTGAAAAGAAGATCTGGTTCAGGCTGCTCTCCACTGTCATCAAGGTAAGCTCAACGACAGCGGACGTGGCCATGTCATCATTAATTAAATCAAACACTTGAGTCACAGTTTTAACCTATGCCCTTCTTACTACATGTTCACACATGAAATGACAGACAAAAAAGGTTAACAGTACACGATTTAAGCAAGTAAATCTACGTTAAATAAAAATGAGAATGTCTTTGATTTCAGTTTTCCTGGCCACAACTAGAATAAAACCAGGAATATATTCAATTAACCCACCACCTCTTGACAAGCAAATCTTCTGCCTTTACCTGAACATGCTAAAGATATTCAGACCAATCACTTAGTCCTTTTATATGGATGACCTTCAAATGATTGCCATTGCCAGTTGGAGAGAGATCTCCCCAGCTGGGCTGCTTAAATAAGGCCTCCCTGGATGCTGATTGGCCCTTGGTTGATGAGGATCAATCAGGGGAGATTGACACCAGCTTTCCCTAGTACCGGTGAAGAGACAAAGGGGGAGGGGAAAGAGAAACAAACAGCCTGGCAGGCATGTAACACCATGAATATGAAAGATATTGAGACTTATTCAGATTTATTATGGGCTAAAGAAATGTTCTTCAATGGACTGAATAATTCTTTCTGGTTGGATTTTTTGTCAATTTCTATTTTTTTCTTGTTCAAATAGTCTCTAGATCTTCATAGAAAGGCAATAGGTCAACTAAGAGGTCTGGTCATGTTCTTGGAGAGGCTCTACATCTTTGGCAAAAAACACTATAATGCTGCCCTTGCTTGAGAATTTCTCAGTTGCTGGGAAACCGAAGGTGAACAAAAAACACTATGGATTTATACTTTGACCCTATTTCAAACAACTGCAAGGAATGAAAGAATTTCTTTGGTGCAGAAATGTGTGCATGATTGTGTCTTACGATACAAGATTTGAAAGTTGTGGGTGTTTAACATTGGTTTTAAATATGTCTTCACTCTTCCACCAAACTAAGTTCTTAAGCCCATCACAAACATTTTGTATGCTCTGTTGTTCAAACATTGACATCAGCTTAATGCTTTAATTTCAAGTATGGTATTTACTTGCACTTCACCCTACATTGAGTCATTCACACACTGATGGTAACAAGCTACTAGACAGTAGCCACAGCTGCCCTGGGGCAGTCTGACAGAAGCAATTAACATCCAAAGAGAAATATAAAATAACTTAGCAAATATTATCTACAAATAATTAGTACAAAAAGGCTACTGTTGAAAAGGTACAGTCCGTTTTGCTTCTCAAGAAGCAATGACCAGATGAAGTTTTTGTAGCTTTATTTTTGAACATGCACAGCTTGACCATCACAGGTCTTCATGACAGTTACCTCTCTCACTCATAGTTACTTTGTTAAATGTTCTAACACAAACTAAAACATAATGAATACATAACTAAAAGAACAATGCTAAACAAGCTGATCTAAATTGATTAACAGTGACAAAATTTCTGCCCATAATCCCTAGTGATAAACAGTCAACCACCTGAAGATCGAGGTGTCCCTTACTGCCTGTTCACTCAACACATAGTCTTTTAGGTGACGATATCAAGGACAGTGAGGCGTGGCGTCAGCAGGTGAGTTGGCATGAGAAGTGTCATCTTCACTGCCAGCAATCAGTAGCAATCAGTCAACTAATGTCATGTCATCAGTGGCAGCAAAATATGGAAAAATGAATTGTGAAAAAGTTCTGGTGGTAATCTATGCATTTTACATAAGATCCCAATAAAGTATTTTGTTTTGACTGTGTAATGAGATTTTTAAAAATTTATAAGACATATTTTGACAATGCTGTCTACTTTCCCATTGGTTGCTATAGATGCACCAGATCATCTTATTTTATAGTAACACTCAATATTGACAATCTTAACTTCTGAAGAAAATGGAGGTATAGATACATGAACAGAAACTTAGCATCTTCTCTGTTCATAGTCTTGTATGACATCTTTCTTAGGTAGTTCTGTGGATAATAACTAATATAATATAAAATAATATCTTCTGTGTCAGTTTGTTCTCAAAAAGCACAACTTAAGATTTGTACCTTTTTGGGTGCAGTTGTGGTGCAGCACCCATATATGGAGGCCAGGGCCAGCCCAAACCTCCATGGGGCCCTAAGTGAAATTTGATTTTTTTTGCTTGTGATTCTCACATGACGTCGTGGGCAGGGCCTAAAATCACAACAAAATATTTCTGATGTGTGCAAATAAAAGTCTGTTTGGCAAATAACTTTTTAAGTTCACGAGACAAAAATAAGTTATTTAATTAAAAAAAGTTTTTTAAACAAAACTTTTTGTTTTAAAAAAATAAATCATTACAATTCTATTTTACTTAACTCAGGTTAGTTTTTTTTTCATTGAATAAT
>NW_015113468.1:361236-382017 GCF_001443285.1 Poecilia latipinna | reverse complement strand
GGACGACAGTCGTGGGTCATCAGGGTAAACAGCAGGGGGCTCAGGATACAGCTCTGTGGGGAGCCAGTGTTTAAAGAAATGATATTGGAGGTGTTATTACCCACAAGGACAGACTGAGTTCTGTCGGTGAGGAAGTCCAGCAGCCAGTTGCACAGTGGAGTATGTTATGTTAGGTATGCTGGATTTACAGGTATGACAGATAGTCAGAACACCGGCCCAAGCCTCCATGGGGCCCTAAGCGAAATATGGTTTTGGGGCTCTCTAGTTCTGCTAACAATGTGGACTGGCTGCAATCAGCAGTCTGATCATTATATTATTCACACTCTCTGATTTATCGACCAGTTGATTTCTGGGCACCGATTTGCTTAATTTTGGGGGATCGTGATTGGCCGATACTTACATGTGAAGCCCATCTTATCCCCTAATCTTATCTTCGTCAGAAAAGGTTTATAAATCAGCTTCTGTCCTCTTCTGCTCTGCACTGAGAGGTTTGACTGACAGACCAACCAGGTCAGATCTGAATGTTTACAGTTAACAATGTTCACCCCACTGTTGCAACTCAGTGACTTTCTTACTATATTTAGCAACATTTCAGACAAAAAAAATTCATATCAGCCAAAATCAAAATCGGCAGGTCAGGCTTTTTAAAGATTGGTAATTGGATAGCAAATCGGTGCAGCCCTACACACATATTCATGACATTCTTTGATTAAATAAATTTCTCTTAAGCGTTAGTCCAATCGCTAAACATTTTATTTATACCAGGTGAGGCTTTCTCCCCTGAGAATATGGACCGGTACCGGGTTGATTCTGAGCCTTCAAATTATTTTAGCAAAAGTTTCACATAACTTAGAAGTTGATGTAAAATTAATGTTTGTTTTAGCCACAAAATGATTATGATCAGCAACAAACAACAAATCCCAACTACAGCATAGAGCAGCTCATCCATGTAGCAGCCATGTAGCCTGACGTAGAAACATTTTGCTAGACAATGTCAGACATTGAGAAGTTTTAATTGTTATCAAACGTTATCAAACTCGGCGTTTTGAAGCCAAAAATACCTCAGAAATATACAGAGCCACCGTGAGAATCAACTCATTTAAAGTTTAAACTCAGTTTCACACAAACACAAAGACCCTAGCATAAATGTTTGGCTGTTGAACTGGACCAGGTCGCTATCAAATTAGCAACTTTACTAATCTTCTACATTACATTAAAACAAACCTTTATCTTGGCTGTTTTCTGTTCTTCCTCTTTCTTTTCTCCCTCCCTGAAGGATAAGTCCTTTTTTGAGACATTGTTTTGCTAACTTAACTTCTCAACGGAGCTTTGGACGTTTGGATGCTCATTGCAGATCATTACCGGCAAAGCGTGCGGTACCTACCACGACCACCAGGGGCCCCAAAGAGCAATTAATTTTTTCCTTTTATTCATTAAATAATTTCTACATACATCATCAAATATATATTATTGTAAAAACAAATCACTTCATAGTGGAATTGTGTGTTTTTGATATTATAATGACATAGAAATTATAACTAAAAAAAAAAAAAATAGCTCCACGGAGGGGCCCCTTTAGTGGCCCTACACAGCTGCTTAGTTTGCTTATGCATTGGGCCGGCCCTGCTTACAGTTAAAACACCTAATTCAATAAACTGTTCTTAAAGTTTAAATTAAGAACAGTCGTGTTTAAATTTTTATAGATTTTTTAAAGTATTACATTTTGCATTTATGAAACAGTTAGCTATTAGTAGATCTAACACATACTGATTTAAAGTTAGTGCTTTGCAAAAGTTCAGTTTGTTTCCCTTTCAGTAAAAATTTAACTGTGTGTTTAAACCTATACTCACATGTATAGACTCTCCCAAATCGTTTTAATGTAGAGAGGCAGACAAGGAATCCATCTCCTTGGCATCTAATTCTCCCTTTAGCGTATTACAGAGATTACCGTATTTGTCATGTGAATAAATGCCCGTCCTCCAAGCAGCAGCTAAACCTTCCTACACTTTCCAGCATTACAGCAGGGTATCAACTGTCACTAACATTTTTGAACCCACATTTTCTGAGAGGATTTCCATGTTCAAAGCTAAAAGATGACATCCAAATGACAAAACTTTATTTGACTGGAAAGTGTAATTTCTGAAGACTCCATGCAAATGCTTTCATTTCTGAGATTTGAAAGTGGGAGCAGAAGCCTTAGAATTGGTAGGAGGAGCAGAACTAGATATCGACTTAAAATGAGAACAAAGAACTTTAGTACATGAAAGCAGGTCTGCTTCTTCTTCTGGTCTTCTCTTTGCTGGGATCACCACAACAAGTCATCCCTCCTAACCAGGGTAAAGCTAGGGATATGAGACCAACCTGGACCTCTGACAATTTGCAGTGTTGTTCTGAGGTCAGGAGGCAGATAACCAGGCAGTCAAAAGCAGAAGGTGTGTACTAATGTAAGCATTATTGCACATCAAAGTCTCATTTGGTCATGTTTTGGACTTTCAACTTACAATAAGGCCTTTTAATTGACATATATTATGCAATTTTTAATATATAGTATGTCTTATAGTGATTGAAGGTCAATGTGGGAAGTGAGCATTTAGATGGATGGTTCATATGGTGATGAAGTGAGAACAGCTCTGTCCTATTGTGTTGCAAAATAAAAGAGTCACAAAACATTTTTATATATTTAATACCTACCATAGATTTTGACCTGTGCATTTTCAAAACCAGCCGTCTTTGAAAGATATGTGCCCATGTTTTTGTGAGCATGACTGAATTCGAGGATCTTGCAGTGCATTTACAGCATGGCTTTCTGTTTCATCCAGCAAGGTGCAGCTGGTCTTCCAGTGAGTACATGGAGCTGATACAGACTTGGCTCAGTGGAGTTTGGTTTTTATGGAGTAAACAGATCACCTTTAGAAGGGAGATAAGTATGTATGTGTGTGAAATCACAAGTCATTGCTAGAATGCCCTGGAGACAGAGAATAAAGATGTCTCTGATAATTCCTCCAATATAAATGAAACTCCATTTATAGATTTTAATGAAATCCTAATTGCCAGTGTAACACACTCTACTAGTTTTATAGAGACGTAAGTAATTGGCAAGGGGACTTGAAATTATTTTATTCTAATATTTATTACTCCCATTTGACTCCTTTGCAATGAAGTTTAAAATTAGATACAGGGTGAAAATTATCTAACAAATGATATCATTTGAAAGAGCTAATTAGATGGGAAAATATCCTCTGTCTGATAGAGAAGGTTTAACTGTCATGAAAAGACAAATGTAGGAAGTGATGTCAGTTGGAAATGTGTTCGCTGATTTACATGCAGATACAGAAGAAAGTCTGCTTAACAGGGGAGTCATTTGCCAAAGTTGAGGGTGGGTCATCCTCCTAAAATTAACACTAAAATATGTCATTAGATCTTCAATATGGCAGCTTCAGGCCATCCTTTATTTACCTTTGAACACAAATGTTTTGCATTCACGAGACCTTTGTGCTGTTTTGTTGGGGTCCTCTCACCTTCCTCCTCTGCAGGGTGTGATTGTCAGGTGCAGCATCCAGCTGGTGGTTATTAGACATAGTTAAGGAGCAGTATTTAAATGAGTGGATTTCCAAAAAAGACAAAGATGGATAACATTCACAATAACTGGCAAGCGTTTAGTGGACACCTAAAGCATTTCTCCCGTAAACTTACCTTTTGCATCCTTTCTTCCTAAGGAGCTTTGACTCCTCAGAGACAAGGCTCTGAGGTGGGCAGAAGCCATGATTTACAAGTATTCCATTCACCATGTTTCTTACACTAAGTTCATTGGCTTATTCAAACAATCATTTAATCCAGGTGTTTGTGTGGAAGAGACAGCTAAAAGACTTTTGAATTTGAAACGGGAACAGATCGGTAGCTGAATTCTCGATTGAGTTTTGCACCCTGGCAGCAGACTCAGGGTGAAAGGAGCCAGCCCTTAAGAGGGCCTTCCGAAATTCTCTCAACGAAAACATAAAGGATGAACTTGCCCGTACAGATGAATTAAGGGATTTAGATGAACTTATCGATCTTGCCATTTGTTTAGACAACAGACTCGCAGAAAGAAACAGGCAAAAAGTTACCTGATCTTAACCAGTCAGGTAATCTCAGAACCCCGCTGTCACTTCAGCCCCATTCTACTTCTCCTCCTCAACATGAGCCCATGCAAATAAGCCGAACCAACTTGACACCTGATGAACACCAGCACTGTTTGTTGTCTCATCACTGTCTTTATTGTGGTTTGTCTTTGTTTACTTGGATGACATCTTAATTTTCTCCCAAAGTTCTAGGAGAACAAAGATCCATGTTAGAAAATGTCTGCAAAGACTAATGGAGAATTGTCTTTTTGTAAAGGACTAAAAGCACAACTCCCATGTATCTTCCATATCCTAGGTTTCATCTTCAAGGATGGACAGGTAAAGATCAATCCAGGAAAGGTCTGAGCAGTCCTAGAGTGGCCAGTTCTGAACTCCATAAAGTAACTCCAATGTTTCCTATGGTTTGCAAATTTTTACCTGCAGTTCATCAGAAACTTTAACATCATTGTCTCTCCACTTACAGTTCTCACCTCCATCATGAAAACATTTGCTTAGACCTCTGATGCCAATCAAGTGGTCAAACAAAGATTCTCACAGGTTCCTATTCTCTTTCACCCAGATCCTGACTATTTATCCTTGAGGTTGATGCTTCAGACACTGATATTGGAGTAGTTCTCTCCCAGAAGTCCTCAGAGGTCAATAAACCCATGTGCATTCTTTTCTAAACGTTTCACCTCCCCAGAGAGAAATTATAATATTGGTGACCAGTAATTTCTGGCCATAAAACTGTCCCTAGAAGAATGGGGACATTGGCTACATGTTCCTTTACAAAAACGCCAAAACACTCAACCCTAGATATGTTGTTGGACCCTTTTTTTTTCTCCAGGTTGAATCTTAACATCACTTACCATCCAGGTTCCAGAAACATAAAATCAGATACACTTTCCCAACAGTACTCTCCTGATGAAGTTGAAGAAACTTCTCAACTCATTCTTCTACTATCTTGTACTGTGAGAAGTTTCACCTGGGATCTTGTGAAACTCAAAGAGCTACTGACCAGGAGTCAGACCATCTTTTCAGCCCATAAAAAGTCACATCCAAAGTTCATCAATGGGCTCACTCTTCTCGGTTCTCATGTCAACCTGGGGTGAGCCGCACTATGGGAGTCCTTTGTCATTATTTCTGGTGACCATACCTCACAAGAATACTGTAGACTTCATCTCGGTCTGCACCGTCCATGCTGAAGGACAGCACTTTCACCCTCCTGCAGGATTACGTCTGCCTCTTTCTGCTCCTAGTCAACCCTGGTCCCATATCTCACTTGACATTGTCACTGGTCTCCCTGTGACAATGCTATCATTCCTATCATTAACTGGTTTTCTAAAGTCTACCATCTCATCACCCTCAAACTCTCCTCAGCCTCTGAAACAGCCAGACTCGTCTTCTCAAATGTCTTCAGGCATCACGGCATACCAAATGAGGTCCTCTCTGACCACAGACCCCAATTTATCTCCCTGGTCTGGAAAGCATTTTGCATTTCTCCTGGAGCCAAACCGCAACTGACCTCTGAATATTATCCCCAAAGAAATGGTCAGTGTGAATTCTTATACTCACACATCTCAGCTGCATTTGGTTCCCAAGGCTTCAAACCATCTATTCTTCCTTCTTCTTTTCCAGATTCCATCATTCCTTCAGTCAAGACCCACCTCAAAAATTGCCCCAGGACTTGGGACCCAAATAGAGCTGCACTTAACTGCATAGCTCCCCAGAATAAAAAGCTTGCTGACCAGAGATGCATCCTGCTCCAGCTTACCTTCTATGCCAAAGAGTCTGGCTCTAAGGATTTTCCCTTAGAGCCAGACTAAGTCTGCTTAGTCTGGCTCTAAAATCCTATTCTAAGAAGTTTTCTCCAAGGTTCCTAGTGTCCTTAAACCATTCAGTCATGCAGATTGTTGTACATTTTGTGCATCAGACAGTTGTGACTACTGTCCAGTAGCTTCCCACCATCAGCGTGTGAATGTGTGAATGACCGAAGTGCTTTGGGGTCTTCTAGACTTGATAAAATCCGGAAGACTTTATCAAGCACTATAAGTACAAGCCACTTACCATTTACACAGGTTTGAACAAAATAATTCAAAGGAAAAACCACAAAAACACCTAAAGGTAAGAAGTTTGTTGATATTTAAAACTTCAATAAAAGTATTGGTATCAGTATTGGTATTGGCAATATGTGCCCTGTATTTGCTTGGTATCAGATCAATACCAAAATATGTAGCATTGCATATCCTCAGCAAACAGATTAGAAGACACCTTAAGTTGTAAATGGAATATTTTCAGATTAAATGATTCCAGGTGCTCCAGAGAAAACGATGGAACACGACAGAAGTGGAGAAAATGACGGGGTCAGCAACAATTAGTGTGCTTCCTGGATCCAGTTTGAGAAGACAGTTCCTGTCCATATCAAATTACTATGGAGTGTTAAAATTATTGACCTGTCTTCCAGTTGGTCTCTGACATCAGTGAGGTATGCTTCACCTGTGTTTTTTTATGTTTTACTGTAAACCTGAGAGATAGCTGTGCATGAAAATCCTAGTAGATCAAGAGTTTTTGAAGCTAGTCTGGCACCAACAGCACAAATGTTCAGTCACTCAATTCCTTTATTTTCGCCCCATTTTGGTGCTGATGCTCGCTTTGAACTTCTATAAGTCGATTCACCATTTCTACATGTCTAACACCATTGAGTTGCTGCTGTGGAGTTGGTGAGTGGACTTACTATTTCTGTTAACAAGTTATTAAACAAGTGTACCAGAATAAAGTGTCTGGCAAGTTCATGTTCTCAGTCATGTGCAGTTCTGGGGAAGTAGAGGACATGTAGAAGACACGGACAAACACAGTAGCCCTGGGCAGTTGTACTTTTGTGCTGCTTCATTAAAAGCAATGATTTGAAATTATACTGCTTGCAGTAAATTAGGTGATTAGCATTATTTCATTTTATCAATATTATTTTTTGCACTCCTTAGGTTAATATTTTCAGGATGGGAGTCACATGACAATTAACTACAGGAGATGAGGAATGAAACACATGGATACACAAAACACACAAAGTTAAACTGTACAAGGAGGGAAAAACATTTCCCTGTTATTAGAAAATAAGATCTACAACAAGAGATTATACTGCGCCTCAGCAATGATTAGGAGCCAAAGTAAAGATGCCAAAAAAAGCCTTACAATAACTTTTCACAGACTCTTGGACACTAAAGTGATACCGCTCTTTCCACAGTAAAGACAAGGATGCTCATTGTCCAGCCATTACTGTCTCAGTTTATTTAAATTCTAATTCAGTTTTTTTATTTGTGCAAATTTACAACTTGTACTCTCCAGGCACATTACAAAAAGCAATCAGTCAGTTACATGCATTCCAAATCACCCAAAGACATCAAGCAATGCAACTCAATGAAGTTCAGTTTATTATTCAAGTTATCAAGTTCCAGTTTCACAGTTTTTAATCATTCATCACACTACAAGACAGGGCATGTTTAGCAAAGTATTTATCACCCTGGTCAAAAAACCAAACCCAAGAGCTCAGGCAGTCTTGTCGGAAAGCAGAACGCCTGTGGAAGAGGACTGGTCTGGTTGTCCACTGGGAACATTTCAAAGATGTCCTTGATGCTTGTAACAAGGCAGTGAGTGATGCTAGGGTCTAATTATTTTAGCAATGTTTTTTACCAGAACAAAGATAAACCAAAAGTGTTTTTTAATATCATCAGCAGTATCGTTTCTCTGCCAGCGCAGAGAAACAATTCTACTTCTCATTAACCTCAAATGATGACAGCAATATTTCTCAGTTTTTTTCATAAAGAAGGTGATGGACCTGAAATCCAATATATCTCCGAGCTCCTCTACTTTTTCTGATGAGCCTCAGTGCTCTGGGTCATTTTCTTCTTTTGTTCCAATTACATTAAATTACCTGACTTCACTAATTGGTAAAATAAAACTTTCTAATTGTTCATTGGAAATATGATCCCCCTCTCTGCTTGTCCAGGCTATAACTTCCATTGTTCCAACAATTTTGTCGATAATTTACAGCTCCTTGAACCAAGGGTACGTCCCACTGTAAAGTATAGTGGGACGTACTGCTTTTGTATTTTACAAAAGCAGAAATGAGCCGTTTTTAAAAATAAATAAATAAATAAATAATCTTGTTCCTTGCTCTATTTCCAACTTCAGTCCCATTTCTAAACTTCCTTTTCATAGTAAATTACTTGAAAATGTTGTAGAAACTCAACACAGGTCCTAGTTATAAATTATAAATGATCAGTTATACATTTCTGATCCCTTTCAGTCTGGCTTTCTAAAACACCATTCCACTGNGGTGAAATTGTGTGTTTTTGATATTATAATTACATAGAAATTATTACTAAAAAAAAAAAAATCAGCTTCACTGAGGGGGCCCCTTAGGAGCCCTGGGGCCCATGCGGCTGCTTAGTTTGCTTATTCCTTGGGCCGGCCCTGATGGAGGCCTTAGTCCTCCACGCAGCTGTCAAAAGTTTGAGTCCCTGCCTGATGACCTTCATGTCTTCCCCCTCGCTCATTTTCCACTTGCCTGTCAATTCACTATCAAATAAAGGCCACTGGAGCCAATAAAAACTTTATTAATAAAAGAATTGTACGTTTTTAAATATTTACTTCAATAATAACTTTCTCAAAGGACCACCTTTACATACTGCTGGCTTTTTTCTTTTAGAGCTAAACAGCAATACTTTCTCATAATCATATCAATGTGAATCACAAAGGGAAAATTATTCTCCATAGAAATGAATTGTGGCAATGAGTCGGGGAAGGGGTGGGGATGGCGGCTCACCCGTGTTTCAGCTCATAACCATAATGCACACCACCTTGAAGGAGACTTCATGAATATGCTCAGAGTCAGTGTGGCTGGCTGGCACCGTGTAGGACCTGATTGGCATGTTTTTATAGACACCAGCTAAATTTGAAGCAGAGGTTAGAACTTTGATAGGGAAGAAACCCAATCTAACAAGTTAGCGAAGAGATTGCAGAAGAAATATTTCCAGAATCACAGCCTCTAACTGATTGAAAAGGTTCTAGGACTGCTTTGTTTGCTACATGACTTTTGGGGAAAAAAAAAAGCAAAAAATCTTGTTTATGTCAGTCTTGTGAAAAATATACATTGCTCTGACTGGAACTCAATATGCGTATATTTTTCAATGTCAAAACTTTGGATTCCACATTATTTTACCTTTGTATATAGTTTTTCTTCTGTGCTTTTGTTATATGAGCAAATATGAATAAATTCCAGAGGCATTAATAGCTATTCAGCTGAGAGGCGTTTGATCGTTTCTCCTGTTTCTCCATTTTCCTTTTGTGTCTTTAAATATCACTCTATAGGTTTATAGGGTTCTGGATGAGTGTATACATTTATTTTCCCTCCCTGTACACTCACCTGTATATTTATTTTTACTAAAAACACAAATTCATTATTCTTATATGTAAATAATAATTTAATTGGATTTTTTTTCCTTTTACATATTTATAAAGTTTAATCAGATTTATTTGTATTTTTGTTCATTTTCATTGTTGTCTCAAAATATATAGTTAATGAAAATTGTTAATAGTTCATAGAGCATCTGCAGGACAAAGTGCACCTCTGTTATATGTATTTATTAGATTATTAATTTGGAGAGTTTATACATTGTAATTGAATAATTGAGAAGGACAGTTATAGTTTTTTTCCCTTTCTCCTGTTTTCTCTGAACTATGTTCTGGGTGTCTGCTTTTTCTGACACTACACTCTGACACATGAGAGCTGACTTTGAACTGTGCATGATCAGCCACGACCGTCTTCCTTCACTCTTTTAACAACGCTCCTTCCATATATCTGCTCCTCTCTCTCACCATGCATGTTTTTCAGATCCTTCTCACTTCCCTTCAATCCTTCTCATCTGTCTTTGTCTTCATCTTTTTTCTCCCTCTCTCATTCCCTTTCGTTTTGCTTCTTCCTCTTCTGTGGTCCTCCCTCATTCTCTATGCTTTTTATCATGCATCAGTTGCTGCATTTGATAAGCACATCAGTCAAGGTCTGCCTACTGAAGTCCTTCTCCTCAGCCATTAGAGTGAAATAACTAATCTTTTTCTCAGTCATCTAACTGAACCTCATCTCTTTCATTCCTCACCTTCCCTATGATCCGTTTTTACTCTTTTTTATAGTTTTTTTCTCTCTTTTCCATGTTAAACTTATATTGACATTGGACATACAGGCAAGTTGAGTAGGACAAACACAGAACATCCAATTAGTCATATGATAACAGAGAAACTGAATGCACAACTGAAAAACAGTAAGCTAAACAAGGTTCAAGAAGGGTATAGAGTTATTTTGGAATGCTTAAGTGAAGTCTAGCTACATAAATCTTTATGGATGTTGCTTTGACCTTGTAACTGTGTGGATCGAAACAAGATGATAATGAGGAATGAACAGAAATTCATTAGTTCCATAATGTGATTTTAAGTCTTATCTGCAGACAGAGCAGATGAAATGAGTATTGAATATATTTACATTTTCTGTCACAATATTTTTATTTTGACACAAGATGTTGGAAAGAACATAACCCAAATAGACAAAGAAAAAACATACAAGATATTTCACATAATAATTCATGAGAAAAAATTTATGTCACCAGGAACAAGTCTTAATTAAATGAATATAGGAATAAGTAAAGGGTCACAGAGACCAAGAAACCCTGTGTCACTTTTGTGAATGAGTGCCTCATTAATTGTTGTTCTTTCTCCTTGCAGTTGATTGGCTGCAAGGGGTTTCAAAGGAAGAAGCTCCACCCACCAGGTGAATGAGGGAGTTCAGATGAGCAACCTGCTTGTTCACGTCACTCTGAGCCTCGCTCCCGCTCCTGTTCTAATAGATGTCATCTTCTGTTCTTAAACCACCTATCTGCTAAACTGTTTGGTCTGGGAATTGTAGGCTAAGCTGGGTTTTCTGCTTTTTGGTTGTAGGGTAAGTGATCCTGAGGCAGGGTGAGTGGAGCGACCCGAATCCAATGATCAACTGCTGGCTGGTTTGTGACTTCTCCCACTCTTTTGTTTATTTTGCCTTGACTCCCAGTATCTTTGTGTCCATACTTGGGTTTAATAAAACCTCTCTTCTACTCGTGGTCTGAACTTTTTATGTTGTGTGAAGGACAATGACAGGTTAGCACAAGCATGCTGAGCCAGTGGAACTTCCACCTGGCCTGGTGGTGGGTTGGGTGTAAAGATTTAAAGATACCTCTTCAAAACCACTAGTTATCAGATGCAAACAGGCATAAAAGACGGAACTACCATATTGAGCAATACAGACCAAAGCATGAAAACTAGAACCACTACCACATTCTGCCACTCGAACGTTGTTTTCCTAGAGGTGTTATAAGCAGGACAATTACAGAGGGTTCAGCATCTCTGGTCGTATCTCACCATTCCTGACTCCCTGCCACTAGGAAGCTTTCCTGCTACCTTGTCAGTCTCTGCCACAGTGCTGGAATAATAGAATAGATTAATGAGATCCTTAAACTGCTCCTTCCAGAGCTGCAGTCACTCTCAGAAAAGCATACACAGTGTAGGCTGAATGCTTTAGTGAAGTATGAAACTTATTTCTTGCATGTTTATTGCTTTAGCTGAACAAAGTTGGAAACCATTGCATTGTCACAGAGGAATTAAGAAACCCAAACACAGAAAATGTGTTTTATTAATAGGCTTGGGAATCAGCTGGGTCATTTGTATGCAGCTCTGGATAGAATGTAAATTAGTCAAATGGTTTTACTAAGCATTTGCTGTGCAAGTACAATAATTTTCCTGTTCAGTATTCCTGCACTATTATGCCAATCATGCATAAAAACTATCTGGATTCATACTTTGTACTCCCCAACCATCATCATTCCATCCTGACATTTTCATTTTCAAGTTCCTGCATGATGTACAGTTATAAACAGGTAGCCCAAAGAATTAGCTCCAAGATCATTTAGATGAGTGGCACTGGTATGTTAATGTGACATCTGACTCCCAGTAGCCCAGTAATTTTTCATTTTTGCTTCCTCTCAGCAGGAAGTTTTACACATTTTGCTAAAGTCTGAACCTCAGGACGTTATTGTCACGTCCTGAGGTTTAGTCAAGTGGTTACATGAATCTGAGCTGAAAAACAGGAAAGGAGGAGGAGGAGGTTGCTGAAAATGGACATAGCTTCTCAAACTGACGAAGGAAATTCAGGCCTGGAACACTTTGCCCAAGTACAGGTCTCTGTCAGCTAACATGTTCAGTTAGCATGGTGGCTGTCTCCTAAATAGTTCTTTCTCCAATTCTCCAGTGTCTCCTGACTTGGCCCCTTATGAATTGTGTACAAATATAGATTAGTTTAGAAATTCATTAGCCTAGTCGTTACCTGGCATTGGCGTGTGCCACAGTATAGCAAGTCCCAAGGGAAAACTTGATGAAGGGGCGGGAATAGGTTCAGGATGTTCAAGATAAGAGCTCCCTTTTCAGCATGTCAAAGGCAGAAAAATGGGAGAGGAAGACATTTAATAAATAGTGAGGGAGAGTGAAGGAAAGAGCAACAAAAGCAAAGATAGAGATGACAGAAATAGATGAAGACAGATGAATGTGGAATGGGGAGAGGAATCCTGAGGTGAGTAAAGCAGAAGGAGACGCCAACATCATTTTGAGCATCTCTTTAACCTTTTACATTAGCTAGCATACACTGACTCTGGACACCATTTCCCATCATGCTACAGTCTCCCTTGTAGCTGAGTTTTTCAGAAGACCACCTGCTCCTTTATTGATTTATTTGGTTGTCTGTTATTTATTGGAGGATTTCTGAGGGAGCATCGTCTGTTAACATTAGACACCAAGACAGGGAAAAAGAAAAAGCACTTGAACCAAATGTTGCTGTTTATTACAGTTTTCATCAGGAAGGGGAGTTTGATCTTGACTTGTTATGACAGATTGTTCGATAGCCTCGCTGCAATGTCAGAGACGCATACAAAGTAATAACACAATATGTCTGTGTGTGTGTGTGTGTGTGTGTGTGTGTGTGTGTTTAACCTGCACCCACATGTGCAGACGATCCTTGTGGTTTAGCTCAGCAATGCTGTAAGGAAGGGGATGGATGACATCTCCTTCCACCATGACATCTTCTTTGTATTACAGCAGAGGGCGCAAGTCCAGTTCTCAAGAGCAAGAGTGTCAGGCCCGGTGGCATGGGAGGGGGGCATTGCCAACCCACAGAGTCAGTTGTGCCCCTCCCACCTCCTGGACTGGAAGCAGGTTTTATTTTGTTTTATTTATTTATTTTTTTACCTCAGAGTGACCAGCTTTCTCTCATTCATATCTCGAGTTGAAACAGTCAGGGATACCTCACTTCCTGTATTTATGCCCGTTGTCCCATCTACTTTTTTCTATCCTGTATAACTGTTTAATCCTTTGCTAACATGTCATAACATGTTTTTTCCAAACCGCCTTTAAACACACCATGAGCCCTGAGACGCTGGCGCTGGTTTTAACACCTGTGCAGTAGCAATGGAGACCTGCTGCTGTGCAGAGATGCCAGGTGAGTTAGAATCATGGCAGCAAAAGGCAAAGAACTTTCCCCCCAAAAAACTGAGTAAGCTGAGTAATTCTGTTGGATGCAGATAATGTTAGCTAACCAATTCCAATAAATCACATTAAGCTTGTTAACAAGAACAGGCTACTGACTTTGATATCTATGTTCGAAAGTGGGTAGAAATGATTACATTTAATTGGGTAACTTTTTGGGAAAACAGGTACCAGATACTACAATAAGGGTACTTTTCCTGTTCTGTACTTTTGTCTTTTATTTGAGTAATATTATTACTGCTACTCTTACTTGAGTACACTTTGCATTTAAATACATAGATTTCAGAGATCAGAAACATTTTTTTCTTAGATTTCTGCAAAATATGAGCTAATGTTTATGCAATTTTGAGGATAAGTTCTCACCATTTTATAGATGTTGCTGTTTACATCCCTATTGTTTATTTTGTATTAATAAACATGGTTACTTAATTTGAAATGTTACATAAAGATTTGTTTATGTATTTATTACAGGGCATAAGCCGAAATTCTTCTGGAGGCAAGGCTGCTTAGTGGCCCTCAAATGGTGGCCTGTGGAACCACATTTTTTTTCATATATGTTAAAACTGTCACTATGTTGGTAACAGTATGAGATAGATGATCAGTATTTTTAGACTTAAAGTTGTTGCACAAAGACACGACAGTGAAATTGGCAATGAAATGTCTTTGCTTGGCCACCAGAGCACACACATGCACACAGTATATATAAGAGCATTCTCAGACAATCTTAGTGATGGGATTGTTGAGCAATGCCTCCCATTGGACTGGCCAATAGGAGGCACCTATTTCTGAGTCTGGGTGGAATCGGAGGATCTGGTTTGCTCTGGCTGAGCAGCATCTGTGTGAAATGTTTTGGATGGGGGAGTGGAGTTCCAGTGATCCTCTCTGCTGTCTTCACCACTCTTCCAGTCTGAGGCCTCGCGGGGCCTAACAGTTAAGTTAAGCTGAGTTATTTTGTTCTCTGTGACCCTTGTTATCAGAGAACTTATTTTACCTCAACCTGGATTTGAATCATGCTGCTCTTCCTCAACACCTCAAATCATGTCGCAATAAATTGTTATGACTCAAACAAGATTGTTAACAAGGAGACAAACATGCTGGTTTGGGAAAGATTTTTTGACTTGTCCCAGATAGGGAAATCAGCTTTATATTCCAGGTTACTAAGAAAGTGGATTTTTAGAATTTTCAGATTTTAAGAAATGAAATATGTTAAAATCAAAATTACAGGCTAATATATGACTTCTGTGTGGAGGAGATATATTAGAACGGCTCAGATTTTATAATCTTATTCTTGAGGCCATCTGCAAAGGTTTGCTGTAATAATTAAGCAGCTATTCCTAATACCTTTTCCACCAAGCTTGGGGCATCTTCTTTTAAGTGTACCATTCTTTTTATCTGTGCCTTATTCTGTCTGAGTTGAGGTTTGTCTTATTCCAGTTACATGCTGTAACAATTCTGGCTGTCAAACTGAATGATATATGAACATGACTGAGTTTAGGTTAAGGACTGTCAGTTATTCACAGAAAGCTCACATTTTGGGTCTGGCAATGATTGTTTAAATCACAAAAGACTACATAGAAAATTGATTGATGGTCAGTTAATGTCATGAAGTGGTTTAATATATTGACACGATCAGACCAAGGGTGAAGTGAGAAATAATTTTAATGGTTACCAAAAATGAACTCAATGCCAGGAATCTCAGGAGAGCAACGAAGACAAAACATAACTCAGGTGAAAAACAGAGACATGAGACAGTAAAGGATCCAGAGGGGAGCAGGAGGCCAGCGAGGCTGGAAGCACCAAGGAAACACTGTTAGATTCAGGAAGCTCACTTACAGACGCCGGGGAACCTTTAGGAGGCCCGCTTACCGAGGCTGGACTGTGTCACTCTAGTCTCTGTGTATCTCTGGCCAGAGTAATCATAGTAGTAGTTCAATGATAATTAAATTGCTCCATTTAAACTGCAGCAATCTTAGCTTGTTTGAATGAAACAGAAAATATCCATCCATCCTCTTACACCCATATCCCATTGGGATCAGGGGTACACCCTGCCCCATCACAGGGCAACACAGAGACAGACAACCATGCACACTCACACCTAAGGAGAAAAGAGAGAGACCAATTAACCCAGCAGTTATGTTTTCTGGACTGTAGGAGGAAGCCAGAGCACCCAGAGAGAACCCACCATGCACAGGGAGAACATGCAAACTCCATGCAGAAAGACCCCAGGCCTGAATTGAACCCAGAACCTTCTGGCTGCAAGGCAGCAGCTCTACCAACTGTGCCACTGCGCAGCCCTAAACATTTATAATCAGCATACTTTTTCAGTTTATTGTATAGTAACAAGTTTCAAGTCAAAAATGTCAAAATAAAATAGAAACATTCATCAATAATACAAAGTAGATATTTTGGTAACACTTTATTTGAAGGGGTGTGAATAAGACTGACATAACACGGTAATAAATATGACATAACATCTGTCATAAACATGAAGAAGTCTTTATGAATGTCTGACTGTTGTCATGAAGTGTCATTCGGTAAATAATGACACTTTTAATGCAAAGTTGCTCTAAAAGTTGCATTAAAAGTCCATTAAAAATGCCAACTTTGCATTAAATTATCATAATTTTCAAAATCATGCAAAGTTGGAATTTTTAATGCAACTTTTAGAGCAACTTTGCATTAAAAGTGTCATTATTTACCGAATGACACTTCATGACAACAGTCAGACATTCATAAAGACTCGTTCATGTTCATGACAGTGTTATGTCAGTCTTATTCACACCCCTTCAAATAAAGTGTTACTGATATTTCTACATTAGGGTGGCTTTGACCTGCAAGCATTAGCTTTGTGTTTGACTTTTCACCTGTAGTCCAGCTCACTGGACTTAGAGAAACAGAAACAGCTGCAGTCATAGTAGATAAAATAGAGATTTATGTGTGAGTGTGAACAACTGGGCAGACTGACACACTCACACACCCACACACACACACACACACACACAGACATGGCAGTCCTGAGTGGGACATTCTCCTCTCTGCCTGTAACATTGATGGATGTGGCGGCCAGAAACGGCAGATTCCTCAGCCTGACATGGAGGGACCAGAGCTCAATAAAAACACAGATTTTTCATCTTCGTTTTTCTTTCTTTTTTGTTTTTTCCCAATTACCTCAAGCCTTCCACTTTTCAGCCCCTCTACACACATGTTTTTTAGTTCTCACCAGTCTCTTCAAGGTTTTCACACTCTTTCACTTACTCAAACGGTGGCCTGTGAATTAAGACCAACCAACAGAGATTTATATGTAATTTCAACAGATCAATACTTGCTGTTCTTCTGGAGGCCTCCAAGGTTTCCTATCACCATGGAAACATAGAAGCAAAACTGGTTGTGATGACATGTGTTGCAGTGACCAAATGAAATGGCCTTTGGCTGCATTTACATGCAGTTTCATGGAGTATTCCTAGTCTGTTCTCTTTACTTCATACATTTTATTTAGAATTTTGAATCCTAAATAAAACACGTTTTGTCTGACCATCCACATGAAAGCATACCATTATTTTCCAGTGAAAATGCTATGAGTTTCAACTCTCTGATAAACTGGTGGTAAGTTGCCTTCTTTGTTGAAGCCAGCAGAGTAGATTCAAGCTTTGCATATTGTATTGCTGGCCAACCAATAGGCAGAAGTTGAAGGCTTAAGACACTGCCCTCTGCATTTGCACAATGAGGCAGAAATGCATAAGGTAAAATCAAAATAGGAGACAAGGAAATGTAAAATCAAAAAAGCATGTATAAGTAAAATGCAAAACAAAATATATTTCTGCTTTTATTCTTAATTATGTTAGTTTTGGTTCTGCATAGATTGGGCCTAGATAATATCTATAAAAGTCATTCACATAAACAAGATCAAATGTTGCGTCAGATCAGATCTCATCACCTGTTTCAATCAACCCAAAAAGTTGAGTCAGCTTTTAAAACACTAAGAGGGCGGATGAGAGGATTGTCACTATCTGCTTCACACCTACCACTGCCATTAAGCCCAGATAGCACAGAATACAGGTGTGAACTCACTCAAGCATTGGAGGATGGTTTCTTTCAGACCAACACTGAATTCATTTAGCAGCCTGATTGCTGTGGTCCCATGGCGTTTGACTGTGGTTTTGTGTGAGTTCTGTGTTCTGGTTGTGGTTTGTTCAGGTGTCACTGGCCATTCAATTCAGCCAGTGTTTAAGATGTATGTCTTATGTTGGATGTTTCTCTGCATTTACTCCTTGTGTTATGATAATGTCTACACTGCAATATCACCAATTATCATTAATTATTGTCCCCTCTAAGGAAATGATTATTTTCCAAATAAATGCTTTTATTTGGGTGCGCTCAGCTCCAGCCACTGCCCACAACCAGATTAGCATTTAATGTAATTAATCTGCCTTTTATCCTTAGTTATGTGTTGAGCTGTTTACAAGGTAGTACTTATCTTAGTATAGTATGTTAGTATCTTTGAGTGTATGTGTCAGCGTATGCAGTCTGTTGCTGTTACTCCTGCTCATCTTTTTTTATTATTTTTTTTTTCAATTTATTGTATTACTACATTGATTCCTTTTTGTACTTTACTAGAATCCAATTTTCAACAATATTGCTGAAGAGTCAAAATCGTTTTCTTCAGCGTTTCATCCAGAACAGGAGGTTGTTTTTGTTTTGAGGGATTCTCATTGGCTTTGCAGTACACTGCCCTATTTCACAAGTTTGTCTGAAGGAAAACTTAAAAAAAAAAAAAATAAATAAAAAATAAAAAATATAGCCATGTCACAGATCTTCAATTTTATGAAGATCCAGCTATGTGTGTATACAATCCTGGGTGTAAAACAGTAAAAGCCCACAGATTTGAAATGGCGTAAACACAGATGTAATCATTGTTGTAACAGGCCTCTACACTCCCTATAAATGATTTTTGTTAGACAGATGAAAGCTTCATGTAGCAGCCGTGTGTTTAGCTACCTGTGTCGCTGTATCCATACCCAATTTCACAAACAAAAGGAGCAAAGAAGATTTTTTTGTACGCCCAGAGAGCCACCTCTGAGCCATGTCAAAACTCTCTTTCAATACAGCGATCTCTCTGCTGGACTCTGACCTTTATAGGGGACTGGAGTCTGAATTGTCTCAACTGACAAAGCAAAAACAAACAGACACAAAAGAACCAGACAAGGCATACTCATGAAGAGAGAGAAGGAGAACAAGGATCAAGTTAATGGCAGAGAAGAGGAAAGACAGGAAAGGCTGTCTGCCTGCTGTGGGCAGAGGGTTGGTCTCTATGTAATCCCAAAAGAGAAACACTTGATTTTGATTACATGGAAGGCTGAAGGACTAAAGCCCTGACGGTTCTTATATTCTTATTAGTAATATACAAATCGCTTAATGACTAAGTAAGGGCAATGGAGAGAAGCTAAATATGTGGAAATTTAACATCTGATGATGATTTTCATTGAAACTCACTATAGCAGTAACTTTAATTTTTAACTACCCATCAACTAGGCAAATCTACATTTAGGTGACAAAACAAAATCTCTTCCCCTATAGCAGTAGGAGCATTAATAGATGCAGAATCAATAATGTGCTAAACTTTAAAAGGAAATTGCTCCTTTTAAAAGGTAGTGAAAGTTACATCAGTGAGAGGATGTTAACTGAGTCGATTAAAATTTGACAAAAATGTCTTCCCAGGTGCACACGTCTTCATATGAAAGTAAAAGAACAGATGCAAAGCAAAAACGATGACTGGTTACATGTAATTAAACTGAGTAAGGATAATTAAAAGATGAATAGTGAGCAGGCCTGAGAAACATATCCACTCCTCTGAGGCATCTGGGGGCACCTGAACAGTACAAATCCAGGACAATGGATCAGTGGAGGATAAACCCTGTCACACATGAGCAATTTGTCTGCTCCCACTAATGAGAAGCCCTGAGCACTGTCTTAATTTGGGTCAAACTGTAGACTTTAGCATGGCATGTTGTGTTGGGTTGAGCAGATTGGGTTTGGCAATACAAAGATCTCACCAGAGTAGAAACGATCCACTTAAGCTCAACAAAAACCAGGTTCTGCAGTGATGCTGCCACTTTTATCTCTAATAACTGCTATTCTGAGCTTGAAAAGTATGTGCAGCTGTCCTATAACAGCTTGTTTCCTTAGCTGATGTTGAGTATGCTGCTCTCACCCAAGAAAGGTCTTGAAATAAACTGTTTCCAAAGGACAAACTAAAAATATGACAGCTTTTAGAATTCAAAATGACGAACTGGTGATGGAAAAGCTTTTAGAACCTGTTATTTCCTCTTTTGCTTATTAAAGAGTTTTGTTTGAATGCAGCGGAGCAGCTTCTCTTAGTTTTCCGTCTCAATTTTGGCTTTTGAAAGTTATTTTAAATTCCAGATTTGGAACTTTTATGTGCTTTGTGTCATAAGTGGTGGGTTGTGGTGAGGATGTGGACGCAGGCGGACCCAGGAGGTAGGTGAAAATGATGAGTTTATTGATAATAATCCAAAGCACGGAACAACGGGGAAACAGGCAATACATGACATACAACAAGGATCCGACAAGAGACAAGGACAACAGGTGGGTTTAAATACACACGGGGTAATCAAGGGGATCAGGCACACCTGGGAAACAATCAACGGGGCAGACAGGACAGAGACTCACAGGAAAACGGGACTGAACACAGAAAATCTCAAAAATAAACACAAAGAAACACGGATCATGACACTTTGCTCTCATACTGAGATCACTATGAAGGACTTTGCGTCTCATTTGTTGCCCTTTTTGACTATTTTTCTTTTGTGTTTGATAGTATAATTTTTGTTGACTCACTTAGCCAAAGAGATATTACAAAATAAAAGCATAGCTAAAACTTTAAAGCATCTCGAGTCTATTTTTCTTTAATTGTGCTTCTAAATCACAAATAGCCCTAAATGTTATTAATGCACACAAGACTTGGTAGTAAAGAACGACTTCTTTTTTTAATTCCATGTGATGGACATCATTGGAAAGTTTAGACACTTTCACAATCTGTAAATAACTCAAAATG
>NW_015113468.1:353766-357997 GCF_001443285.1 Poecilia latipinna | reverse complement strand
AAGTAGACATATTCATGGTTTTGTCGTGGCCAGTCACATTTACCAAACAGCAGCAGTCTTCTCATGAGGATGAAGAAAGAAAACATCAATAAGCAAGTTAAGAGATTAATATTTCCATTTCAGGTTGAATCATATAAGATTGTTTATCGCGGAGCAATTTCAGGTTAGGTGGTCCTATCCTTCAGTGATTTCAGTGTTTGTTAAATGGGTTCAGTATTCCTCAACCTGGAAAAGTCTGAGAAACACTGATTTAGACAAAATACAGCCCAAATTAAACAAGCTTATGCAAAAATGTCACGGTTTACACTGTAACATAAAGATAGCACTCTTAAATGGAAGGTTGGAGATCAGCCTATAATTCTGCAGTAGTTTATATTGTTCTTTTTTTAATAAGTGGTTTGATAACTACTGCTTTTAAAGCCTAAGGGAATATTTGATAAGAGCAATGAGTTTACTATCCAAATCCAATTTGACACAATGACAGCCATTATCATTGTCAATAATTTAGCACATCACTGTGTTTATGGCTGAGTTGGTAGAATTGTGTCATTTTCTCTTCACAAGCATTGTTATTTTTACTCTTGATTTCAGTAAAGAATTTTCATTTGCATTTACAGTGTTGAGTCACATCTATTCAGTCTTTGTAGTGAATCTGGAGTTGGGTTTTCCTCCCTTCTGATTCGACCTTTTGACAATGACCTTTATCACTTCTTACCAGTGGAGCACTTCTTTACAGAGACATAACCTTCACTTTAATGGGATCAATGGAATGACTGATGTCGAAAATTTTAGAATAGAAGTTATCTACCAACTCATCTACTGGGTTACATGATGAAAGTTGTATGAAGGTGTCAACTTGATTTAACAGAAACAAAAAATCCTTTCTGCATCATTAAATATAAAAATAATTAACCCATTTCTATCAATTGTGTTTATTGTGTTTAATGATTTAATTTCATAATTTTTAATTAAATAAAAATAATAGGTAACACTTTATTTGACGGGGTGTGAATAAGACTGACATGACACTTTCAAGAAAAGCCGAGCTCATCCCACTTCCCCATGCTGGAGATTTTAGTTTAATAGTAACAATAAATAAAGTTACCTTTAACATTAATTACACAGGTGACATCAAGACCCAACAGTAGAGTCAGACTGTAATAAAATTAATCTGGTTGTTATGGTGTCCTACAAACTTTGCTTTAATTCTACTTTTTTCTATTTAATCATAAAAAATCATAGTCAGGCAGAAAGAGAGTCATGGAACAGGAAGAGCAGGCTGTCTGAGAAAAGAGGAAGTAAGTTTCCAGCCTGCATGTGTGTAAAAATAGTTCAGACTACTCCTTATTTCAAAGCATTAAAGGGTTAAAGAATAAAATCTAAACATTTTGAGTAATTGGATAAAACCCAGAGTAAAATACTTAAATTAATAATAATAGCTCATAATTAAACCAATAATTAATATTGGTTTAACCAATGATTGGTATTGGTTTAATTATATGAATACTTACAGTTGTGGAAATACAGGTAAAATAGGTAACTGTAACTTTGGTATCAAATAATTAGAATAATGCAGAGGTTCCCAAACTGTGGGGCGCGCCCCCTAAGGGGGGCGCCATGTCATTGCAGGGGGGGCGCGGGAAGCTGTCTGGATGAAAAAAAAAAAAACATGAACACTGTATGCGCTGGGTTTTTACCCATTACTCTTCTGGCCTTATCCAAGGGCATTTGGAACTGGATGACGACAAAAATTTATTCCATTGTTTGAAGTGTTTTCTTTTACCGTTTGTATTTGTTTGTATTTACTAATTTGTGTTTATTTTCTTTTGCATTGCATGTTTTATTTTATTTCTTTTGGAATAATTGAACTTGTCTGTCCTGTTTCCTTTTGTTCCAGGGACCGAACAGTGGGCCTGAAGCCTCGTTTTTAAAAGGAAATGTTTTAAAGAAATTGTTAAATAAAATATTGTGCACTGTTAAATCTGTGTTCAGGTGCATCTTGTTACTTTTAAAAAGATCTCCACCGGACTTCCGGCTTGGGTCATGAAGGAGTAGGCAGCGAGTGTGAAGAGCTCTGACCCAACTTCTAACTTATGAGACCAAACCTTATACCTTTACCACAGAATTGTCGTACCTTGTACATTTTACCGTGTTGGACGACTTTGGCCGGTTAATGGCTACCTCCAAGCAAAAACAAACCTCCTCGATAACCACGCGGAACGCCATTGCTAGCAAGCCAGCCACCATGGCCTCCGACGCTAGCCCTTCCAAAAGCGACGGAATAACTATGATCCAACTAGTACAAGAGTTAGCCAAGCAACGAGAAAGTTTAAAAGAAGACATCTCTACCCTCATTCAAGAATCACTGGTGCCGTTACAAGCTTCGGTGAGTGCTCTGACAGAAACGGTGGGCTCTATACAACAACGCCTAACCGCTTCAGAATCACTCGCAGGTGATAATTTTGAGAAGATATGTGCTGCCGAATCTGCCGTTAAAGCTCTAAAAGGTCAAAATGCTGCACTCTTGGATCGTATTGAGGATCTAGAAAACAGGTCACGCCGCAATAACTTGAGGATTATAAACATTCCAGAAGGCAGTGAAGGTGTGGGGAATACTGTTAACTTTATGACGAATGCGCTAATGGAGCTCACCCGCAGCAACGCACTGTTCGACTCAGCCCCGGTGCTGGAGAGAGCACACAGGCTGGGCGCAAAACCCAGCGGCGCTAGCCGCCCTCTGCGCCCGTTTGTGGTATGCTTTCAAAGACACCAGGAGAAGGAACGGCTACTGCAGTGGGCAAGGCAGCACACAAGCACCTACCAGGGCGCTACACTGAGAATATACCCCGACTACAGCGCTGCTCTGTCGAGGAAACGTGCTGAATTTAATGGCGTTAAACAAGCACTCTACGAGAAGGGGATCAAGTTTCGCTTGCGTTACCCAGCTATCCTACGAGTCTTTCATAAAGGAAAATCCCTTGACTTCAATACTCCGGAAGAAGCAAGAGCTTACTGCAATCAGCTGGTGGTTGGGGAAGAGGACTGACATGGACTAGTCGGGTCGTGTGTACCTGTTGTGTGGACACCATCTTACTCCTTGGAAGATGCTCTGACACGTATGTGAACTCTTGCCAAAGTCTATTTTGGGTAATCTAATTGTTTTTGAGAATTTTGGATATTCTCTTTTTCTTTCTCTTTTACCTATATACTTAACATAACTGAATGTACATTAACGGTATGTTTATCGGTATACCTTTATTTAATTTTAATACCGGAATGGTTTCAACTAATATAAGCCATCCCTGGTAAAAGGTCATAGGCTCTTCACAAGTTAAGAGAAGAGTGTGTATCGGAAGGTTCAGGAGTTAGAAGAGAACCTGCAGTCTGCCCATGTTCCGAGGACAGGCATAGGATATGTTCAGTTTGGGGTTAAAGGGAGATTTTTTTTTTAAGAAGGGTGGGGTTGTTGTTGTTGTTTTGTTTTTTTTTCTTTTTCTCCTTTGGACGGAGACTTCATTCTGTTGTTTTATATTATTCAGGTCGTCTTTGTTTGTTACTAACCGACGTGTGGGGGTGCTAACCTGCTTTTCATTTTTGATGATGTCATATGTCGCACAACATTGATAGTGTTAGGGCAGATATAGGTGTAACTCCAACACGTTTCATTACCTGGAATGTGAGAGGGATGAATGGGCCTAACAAGAGAGCAAAGATTTTTTCTCACTTAAAGAGACTGAATGCAGAAATAATATTTTTACAGGAAACTCATTTGAAAATAGCAGACCATATCAGGCTTAAGAGGAATTGGATTGGACAGAGTTTCCACTCTAACTTGAATAATAAGGCACGAGGGGCAGCCATCCTGATCCACAAAAAAATATTGTTTACACCATCTCGGGTCATCTCTGACCCCCATGGACGATTTGTGATGGTATCCGGGTCGCTGTTTAACTCTCCTGTAATTCTAGCTAGTATTTATGCCCCAAACTGGGATGATGTGGGCTTTATACATAAACTCACTTCTCTTTTCCCAGACTTAAATAGACATAGTCTTATTCTATCGGGGGACTTCAACACGGTTATGGACCCAGCTATGGACCGCTCTAGCCCTAGAAACTTAACTCGCTCTAAAATGTCTCTTGCTCTTGGTGAGTTTGCTGATAAGGCAGGTTGGGTTGACCCATGGAGGTTCTTTAATCCTAACAAAAAAGAATTCTCCTACTTCTCACAT
>NW_015113468.1:347955-349938 GCF_001443285.1 Poecilia latipinna | reverse complement strand
TAAAACAAATTGACCAACAATATTCTACCACTCCAACACCTGAGTTATATAAAGAAAGGGTTACATTGATGACCCAATATGACCTATTGTCAACAGAAATAACTGAAAAACACCAACTTTGGTTAAAAGGACAATATTATGAACATGGGGATAAGGCAGGCCGTCTTTTGGCCTATCAGCTTAAATGTAAATCGCTGTCCCGTCTAATACCTCAGATACGTAATACTCCACAATCCTTCACTGTAGACCCAATAGAGATAAACAACACCTTTAAGGATTTTTATTCCAAACTATACACATCTTGTTCCCCGCAAGATGAATCCAAAATGATTAGCTTTTTAGATAATATTGATATACCACAAGTAGATGCGCAAGCCAAAGACTGCCTTGAAGAAGCCATAAAGCTACAAGAGATTATTGATTCCATTCATAAAATGCAGAATGGCAAATCACCTGGACCTGACGGTTATATCGTTGAGTTTTATAAAAAATTTTCTCTTCAACTTGCTCCTCTGCTACTTGAAATGTTTAATCACTCCTTTAATCAGAACCATTTACCACAAACCTTAACAGAGGCTTCCATTTCACTTCTTTTAAAGCCAGGCAAGGACCCAAATGATTGTGGCTCATATCGACCTGTATCTTTGCTTAATGTTGATGTCAAAGTTTTAGCCAAACTGCTAGCATCAAGGCTAGAGAATGTTGTACCCAACATCGTCTCAACAGAACAAACTGGTTTTATAAAAGGTCGTCAGTCTTTTACAAATATTCGTAAACTTTTAAATGTCATTTATTCCCCTGCGTCTGGGGAGATTCCTGAAGTAGTTGCCTCTCTGGACGCGGAAAAGGCATTTGACCGAGTGGAATTTAATTATTTGTTTACTGTACTGGAAAAATTTGGCTTTGGTTTAAATTTTATAACCTGGATACGCTTGTTATATACATCACCCAAAGCATCTGTTCTTACAAATAAGATATCTTCCCATTTATTTTCTCTCTCAAGGGGCACACGCCAGGGTTGCCCTCTAAGCCCACTCTTATTTGCATTGTCTATTGAACCTTTATCAATAAAATTAAGGACAACCCCCAATTTCTTCGGTATTCGTAGGTTTGATACCGAACATAAAATTTCTTTGTATGCCGATGACTTACTTTTGTATATTTCTGACCCAGTGTCATGTATTCCTACTATTGTCAATATTCTTAATGACTTTGGAAGTTTTTCAGGTTACAAATTAAACTTTTCTAAAAGTGAATGCTTCCCAATTAACTATCTAGCCCTTCAGCTACCAGACAATGCGCTCCCCTTTCATATATCAAAGTCCGGATTTAAATATTTAGGCATACACATCACCCGTACGTTCTCTGATCTCTATGGAAAGAATTTCAAACCTCTCTTGCTTAAATTGGAGGCTGATTTTCAGAGATGGTCCGGTCTCTACTTATCACTTCCGGGTAGAGTTAACTGTATAAAAATGAATGTACTACCCCGCTTTTTGTATTTGTTTCAGTGTCTCCCAATATTTCTGTCTAGGTCTTTTTTCCAGTCTTTAAATAAATTATTCTCCTCTTTTCTCTGGGCAAATAAAAATGCTAGAGTTCGTAGAGAGTTTCTAGAAAGGCCCAGAGATAAAGGTGGTCTGGCTTTACCTAATATGAGAAACTATTACTGGGCATCTAATATCCAAAAAATTATATATTGGTATCAAAGCCCGCAGCTGGATTGGTGTAAGATTGAAGCAAACTCCTGCACCTCTTCCTCTCTTTCTGCTTTGGTCACTACTGGATTACCACTTTCACCCTCTAAATTCACCCATAATCCTGTAGTATCTTCCTCTCTTAGGATATGGATACAATTCAGACAACATTTTAATCTAAAAGAATTTTCTATATATAGCCCTATTTGTAATAATCACCTTTTCCCAGCTGCCAGGATGGATCACACCTTCGCTCTATGGAGGAGGAATGGTTTGGAAACTTGTG
>NW_015113468.1:341895-342818 GCF_001443285.1 Poecilia latipinna | reverse complement strand
TAATAACTAACATTATGATTGTAATACGAGTAACTAATAAATTCTGGTTATCATAATATTATAAATGAATGCTAAATCAGAAATTAAAAGGTTATAAATGTGATTTTGACATTGAACTGGAAATGGTGTAAAATGTGTAACTGTAATTAAAGGTCACTGATGTTGTGTTGGAGGTAGATGGTAGGTGAAAGGTTAGGGGGAAAATAGGAACTGATAGGAGAGCAGAGAAGACCAAGGCCTTATTGTTGAACTTAAACTTTCCAAAGAAAAGGTTGGGCAGGCAACAGATGTAGGACTGTTGAGCAACTCGGGATCATTAGCAGAGACATCAGGTCAAAATGTCTCCAAGACAGTGATGGATATGAGATCATCTGTCCAAGCAGGCGGCCAATGAGACAGGCACAGCCAATGCAAATGCACCAAAAGGTGGATAAACCCTATAAAAAGTGGGTGCAAAAGAGGAATCTTTGGTTGGATCCTCCAGGCAACTTCGAGCCAAGATGAAGATAAAGACAAAGATAAAGGCAAAGAGGAAGAACTGGTGCGTTCCTCACATGAGACCAGCTCGTCTACATCTCAGTGGACCAGAAAGATTGTGAGACGAGGAGAAGGGAGCTTCAGAGCTGTAACACAAGAAGCTGAGGACAGCTACACACAAGAGGAAGTCACCCTGAGACCCGAAACCTGCCGCTCTAAGTTAGTACTCTTCCTGCCAGCACCCAAGTCCTGTGTGACCTCACCATCAGAGCAGAGATGGAAGCTCATCAGACCTGTAGTGACGTCTGCCTCATCGACCAGCGCTGTGAGCCTCCTGCTGCTGCAACACCTCCTTCATCATCAGGCCAGTTCTGGGGTTCAAGATGTCACCAGGTGACTCTGAACCATCCAATCACTGAATAGATGCTTAGAACAGATAAATGTGT
>NW_015113468.1:333010-336431 GCF_001443285.1 Poecilia latipinna | reverse complement strand
AGAGTCATTAACAATTTTTTACATGAAGTAAAGTGGAGCAAGTAGCAACAGTTATGAATATGTCATGAAGTGTTATTACAGTGTCATTATTATCTCTTACCTCAAGTAAAGTGGAACAAGTAGTGACATTTATGAAAATGTCATTAAGTGTTGTAGCACACTGTACTGTACTGTTACATGCAGTACCTCGCGGACCACTACAGGGGTCTGGGGACCACAGTTTGACAAAGACTGGCCTAAACCCTTAGTGTTTCCCTCTTTGGGTTGAAGGGAATTTCAGTATGATGTTCCTATTGGTTGCGAATGGTGCGGCTCAGTTGACGTTAACGTTACAGCCCTATTTTTGGGGATAAAGCTACACAGGAAAACTTTATTCTGACTTGATGTCGAAATGTCAGAAAAATGACATTTGTTAAAGGAAGAAAAAATAGTTTAGACTCTTACCAACACAAAGTAATGAAAGCAAATTAGTGCTTTTAAACTGTGTACACCATCCATCGCAGTTTAGCAACAAAGTGTGAGTTTGCCCAAAAACTTATTTATTACATTTTGGATTACTGCCTGAAATTATATAGAATATACAAAAAAAATCTAACTAAAAACTCTGACTGTAGTGCTTAACAACATGCATAGCATCTTCAGACATCAATACAGTGTACAATACATAAGTTCATTCATCTTGGAAATTAGAATTACTTTATACAGAGAACCACAGTAACCCGTGTCTCTCTGATTTAACATAACGTTGTCAGGCTTTGCATTCACTAGTGAAAAATATTTTTCATGGACGTAAAGAGAAACAGGAACAGTAATAGTCTACTAAATGTTTGGATGAAATAATTTTGACTGCAGCCAATGTGTCTTCCTCAGAAACGTATGTACCATATTTCAAATAGACGCGTGTTGGGTTAGTCAGAGATCCTAAATTGGCACTAGTAATGAGGAATGTATTCAGAAAGTCCTCCAAAAGAGGATTCCTAGGAGGCATCCAAATCTAAACTGTGGCTCAACTCTTACATTCCCCCAGGATGATGGATCTCTTTAGATTTCCTCAAAGGTATAGGCTGACCACCGTACAGACAAAGCTCATTTGAGCTGATTGTATTCAGAACATCATATGTTTTGGTCTTGATCCATATTTTGTTGCAACCAAACAGCACTGTTCACTGCATTGTAAGTATGTATTTATTTACTTGCCAATGTCATTTTCAAATATTTTATATAGCACATTTAAACACAACTTTGACCAAAGTGCTTCACAAAGGGTAGAAAACAAGAACAATAAATAGAATTAAAAACTGAGAAATAGGAACTGAAGGCCAATTTAAGGAAATGAGTTTAAAAGAATATACAGACTCTGAAGCCTGAATATTAAGGGGCTGCAACAGTAACAGCTTGATCCCCACTACACTTTAAATTGGCCACTGTCAGAACTAACATGTCAGAGGCCTTTTGAGAACGTAGAAGCTAAAGAGAACAGTTAAATAATTATGTGCTAAACCATTTGAAATATTAGAAATAAGTAAAAAACATAAAATGCTCAAAATAAACACAGTAAAAATTGCTTTTAAAAACACAAACATTTCTAGAGCAAAGATCTACATTTGATCTGACTTTTTTTGAAAGTCTGAGAAAAAAAAGATGCTTATGGAAAGTTTCGCAATTTCTAGAAATTGAGATTTTAAGATTATTTGTTAAAAGCAATTGAAAAATATTCAGCGACCAAATTGTTGTCCATTACAAACAATTTTGGGCTTTAACAAGCACAAAATATAAATCCAAATAATAATAATAGAGCCTGAGATTCTGGAAATGTTCTCGAGATTGTAAAAGGTGTAAATGACCAAATGTCCTGGTTTGTCAGCTTGTTAAAATGGATTCTAATTTCAAAGATATGTGTTACATTTAGTTAAGGTTCTGTTATTTATAATTATTTTAATTATAACTCATTATTACACGGCTCTTTGTAGTGGAATACAGATTTAGATTTAGAATATATTTTGATCTCAAATATCAAAAGATATTTAAGATCTTAAATATCAATTTAATAAGCAACTAATCTTCAATAATAAACTAAAGAAGGCTTTTGGAAAAGTGATTTAACATTTTTAAAAAATAGTTATTCAACAAATATGTAAAAAAAATATAAGTAAAAGACATACTGCAGCTTTAAGGGTTTGGGATTGTCATCACCTGGATTTTGGTCTAAATATGTGGATGAAAAATAAGACAGTAGAAATTTACCATTCATTTGTATTTCTGAGGTTGTCAGTGATCTATAGTTTTTCAATCATATGATCCTTGATGTTGCTATTTCTGGTCCTTGTTAAACATACTTAAAAAGCAGTTGATAGGTTCTCATCTTCATGTTAATCTCATTTAATCAGAAACAAACAAAAATCCACAAAATATAAATATTATAAAAGAAAAACTTGTTCAAATGTTGTTCAGTAACATATGTATTTGATCCCCAATGCAGAAATGACTTAATGGAAAAACATTTGCTCCTAATCACACCAGGCTGGCCACACTATGTGCTCCATTTATCAAGCAATCACACTTTTCCAATCCCATGTGAAAACTTACTCAGAGTTGGAAAGGAGACAGTAGCCATTTGTTGAATCTTGGATTAAGGGGAAGCAGTTTGGCTTTCATCCTGACCAGAGGATCTTTGTGTTTTATGGATCACACTCATGTTTGCATTTGCAGATGATGTGGTTCTGTTTGGGTCTTCAAGTCATGACCTTCAGAGTGAGCTGGAGTGGTTCAGAGCTGAGTATGAGGCGACACCAAGTGATTCATGATAGACCTGACATTCAGGCAAGAAAGTGTAAACTCAAAAGGTCACTTTATCAACGTAGTGTATCAGTACTATATGTATTCAGAAGGCGTGAAACAATCAGTCTGTCACTCTGTGTTATGCACCTGATGAGTTGTGTCCTGAAAGATGTGTGGGAGAGCAAAGAGACATTTCTGACAGAACTTTAGCTGCAACTACAGGTAATTAGAAACCACTTCACATCAATATGGACTAGTTGAATGGTAGAGCAGCGAGAGGTGACTGGGATGTTGTGTAGTAAACGTAATGAAATACTCAGCCAGAAAAAGTGCATGAAATTTAAACATGCAGAATGTTTTCAGTGGATGACACACTTATGTTTGAAATTAGATATTGATTACAGAGCATTATAGTCATAACGCTGTGTCATACTTTGTAAGACTGATTATCACTTTGGCAGGTTACATGAAATGGGTTAGAAGTCATTTCATTGACACATTTAAATTAAACAGCTCACCAGTTGAATTGAGGCTGTGCTCATTAGTCTGTAGATGCTTTACAATGATCTAAGTATTTAAAATGAACTAATACAGGAGGATGGCAAGGAGCCAGCAGTTGACAGCTCTGAAGAAGGAGGCAACT
>NW_015113468.1:328252-329153 GCF_001443285.1 Poecilia latipinna | reverse complement strand
CCACCTGGAATAACTCCAGGAAAATGTAATGTAATAAGGACACAGGTAAGTTCTGCTGTCAATGAGACGAGATTCAGAAAGTTCTACAAAATTTATTAAACTTCAATATATTTTTTAAAATTTCCAATAATCTGAAATTGAATGGTTAAAACAGTGAATGCATTTAACAAAATCTCAAAGGAAACTGAGGCTTAGCAATGGGGGAAGTAGTGAGGGAAGGGGCAACATCCAGTGCAGAAAAGGGGACCACCCTGGACACTACAAAAACACAGCAAACAAAGAAAGAAAAGGTGCTCCAACAAAACACACAAGACAAGACACCGCCACCAGGGGTCACCACCGCCACCACAGAAGCCTCAGTCCCTAAAAGAAAGACAAAAAAAAAAACGAAACAATACAAGTAAAACAGTGATACAATAGCTCTACAAGGTTGCACTTTATCCCCAGGGAAAGTGCAGATTAGTATTTTAAAACAATTTCTAAGTAGGCAAAACAGCAGCGAGTGTCACTCCAGGTACAATGCTGATGAGTCAGAAGGCTAAAAAGAATAAAGGAAATTATTAATACAACTGCTAACAAAAACATAACTTGCAGCAGCCGCTTACCTGTGAACTGATAAATGACTGCACTGCCAAATAATCAGATTCCCAATTCCACCTAGATGCAGTGCAACTTTAAGAAAACGCTATGTGAAGGTTTTGTTTACATGGGGTAGATGTTACCTAGCCACGCTAAGCCCTTACCTTCCTGTCAGCAAATGAATAAACGGACAGATCGGTCCAAATATTGGAGGGGCAGCAAAGGAGGCTAAGCAGATAAACCAATTAGCATTATTAGCAATTATTAAAGCCAACAAACAATAAAACAGCCACGCTTACCCAGAACAGTGCAAACAAAGGAA
>NW_015113468.1:305949-323423 GCF_001443285.1 Poecilia latipinna | reverse complement strand
TCACATAGTGAGAAAGAAAAATATACATGATTTAAAACATTTTTTACAATGACATTGCACCACTATTTTGCCATACTATATTATTATCCATACTGTCGCCAGCTTAATAATAATAAGTGACTGGATATAGTAACCAGCATGCCACGCGACCCCATAGGGATAAGAGTGAAAGATGATGGATGGATGGATGGATGGATGGATGGATGGATGGATGGATGGATGGATGGATGGATGGATAGTATTACCCTGTTGTGTAGTGGATAGAAAGACAAGTCTACAAAAACATCAAAACAAAAACCAAAAGATATAAACCAGCAAGAAATCAGATTTTCAAACAACAATAGAGATTATTTTTGTTGTTTTATACAGTGTGTTTCAATCATACTTATCTTTTCTTCATCACAATTTATAACTGCTAAACTTGGTCAATTTATTGGACATTTTGCTTGGTTTGTTGCATCCTCATTCTACCTAAAAACAGTTCAAGTACAGCATTAAACCACAAAATGAACCTAAAACATTGTGGCCATTATTAGATGGAGTTTGATTATTCAGAGCTTTACTTGTACTCTGGATTCATCATGAAATAAAAAAGAAAAGCTGAAATTGAAGAAATACGATTTTTTCTTTTTGTTCATTAGAACTTGTTTTGCTGTTTTCAGTGAACTGCAGAAACAGATGGGTGGATTTTTACATTTTAAGCTATAATTTACACAATATTTAGCACTTCGTACATTTTAATACATTTGTCTTTTATTTATGGATTTTTAAAATAAAACAACTGTGGCCATATTATAAACTGAGCTAACAAGCAATATATTAGTGCATACAGTGTTGTTCTTTATGCAAATAAAGAACAACATACGGATGTCACTGATGTTGAGCTACGTGAAGTATTAGGTTTTGTGTGTGTGTGTGTGTGTGTGTGTGTGTGTGTGTGTGTGTGTGTGTGACTCCTCTCAGACAGCATTCACATTCTGCTTCAGCTTAACTACAGCAACAGTTACTGAAATAATTGAAAAGAATGAATAATGACATTTTTTCTGAAGCCCTCAGACCTTCATTATTCCAATTTATACAAGAATGTTTGGTGCATACTGATCAAGGAAAATATATGCAATCCAAAACAAACAGAACCCAAAGAGCGGTGGAGAGACACAGAGGTCAGCAGCGCCTGGGAGCTGTGTTCATCTGCCTCTGATTTCCAGCACACAACTAGGTGATAAACAAGCAAAATAAATGATTTGCTTTAATCAAACTAAATACCATATTAGACCTTTCTCGCCAACCTTTACATTGCTGGAGCCATAAAGTTCAAATTAAATTTAAAATGGCTATTCCATGTGGGTGAGCCAGACTGTGCAGCTCCAGGATTAACATAACACTCACAGTCAGAGTAATTAATTAAACTTGCCCTTTTCTTTCTGTGCGGAAACATATTTCATGATGTGAAAGACAAGTACCGTAAAAAGTGTTGTGTTTGGATTAGAGCACACTTATGAGAGCATTTATAACAACACATAGCGTGTGATCCCAACGTGACTGCTAAGCAGCCCTTTAGTTCTGAGCAGGAACAGTTCCACCTGGCACTGAACTTGATCGGAAGCAGAGCAGGCATGCAACTGTAGCTCATGCTTTGAACTCATTATTCCTGCATTGCAGTCACTGTCAAAAGGGAAAATGACAACAGATGTGTGCAACAATCTGCTGAGGCTTTGGTGGGCGAAGATAAATCCAATTTAAGTGTGTATACTGGAGACGCATTTTAACACCAGGTGTAAGTGTAATCCTGCTAAACCGGAGCAGAGGCTCACGCCAGATATGAGACACATGCTGCTGCCAGTTGGAGAGGAGGCTAGAGTCAGAGAAAGAGGGGATATCGAGGGATCATATCCATCCTTTTGTTATTCCACTGCTGATCCATTTGCTGCTTTAGTCAGAGAGCTGGCAGTCCCATCCACAGGGAAAGAGCGGAGAACGACGGGATGGTTTTTATGGAAAAGGAAGAGCTCCCCCCAGTGGTCTAAAAAAGATTGCAGCAAAGAGAACGTGCAGAAGATCAGTGAACCCAATGTAATCATATCAGCACAATAATGATGACGAAATTACACTTCTTAATAAAGGAATTAGCATAAGAGTCACAGTCAGAGTTTGTGCAAAAGAGCAAGCACAAGACAAAAAACTATTCTACCTCCATCATATGACCGATCTCAGGTAAAAAGCAGCTGCTTGAGATTTTTTTTCACACAAAGGTATTCAAACACACGCACACACACACACACACACACACACACACACACACACACACACACACACAGCTTTCTTAATATCAAGGATTAATTCATCAGTCGTCGTGGTGATGTTCATGTCTCTGGCAGGGACAGATGTATGTTTGCTGATTTATATCGGATGCTGGTGATGCAGCTCCGCGCGGAGAAGCGCACCCTGTGTGGTGGGTTAGATGGCGCCCTGCTTCAGTCTGCCAAGCTGGATGTTGCTGCGTCTTCCATAAAGAAAGCCTTCTTGGCAAGCAGCGTGAGCCTGAGATAGTGGAGGTAGATGCACACTCTCTCTCTCTCTCACACATACACACATGCACACGCACACACACACACACACACACCTACACACACACACACACACACACACACACACACACACACGCACACACACACACACACACACACACTGGGAAGCTTATCAGTCATGTTGTTGATGTTAAATGAGCATTCTGGCCAAAAACAGCTGTGTTTACTGCAAGATCTCTGCAGAAACAGAGTTCAGCTAATAGGATTGTGTGTCCATTGTCATTGAGGATGTTGAAGAGCTGCAGTCTAATGATGAAACAAAGCAACTTGGTTTGAATCTCTGTAAACCTGCCGCTGCAAATTCTTTTGCACTTTAATGAAAACCTTTCATGTCTTCGTTCCAGCAAACAATATTTGCTATTTGTATCATCAGCAAATGTGGGCACCACACCTGACTGATATTTTACATGTATATGTATTTTTAAAAACACATTTTTTTAATCAAATTGCATTAGAATTATTGATATCTAACTATAAATCAGATTTTTAATCAAAAGTTATGTGGCCTCTGATTAATTCAAAGCTGAAAAGTTGGAGGATTCTTGCAACTAAAACTGATATCTGCAGGTAAAATGGTTTATTTGCATTTCTAATCATTTGCATCTCATCAGATCTTTAATACATGTCTTCAAAGAACTGCAAAAAATACACTAAAATATATTGTTTGTACATGGCATACTTAATAATAAATAGCTTGGTCATTATTTTCCAAACATTGAACAGGAACACGTATAAATGGGGTTTGAAGTTATCCTCAGATCCAAGTTTTGACCAAAGAGATCAATGGAACAGAACATAAGCAGCATCTGCTCTTGTTCCTGGTTCACTATTGTCTCTTTCACTGGGAGTTCTAAAGATAATTTTGTATTTCCTTTCAGAAACATCTCTGATAAAGCAGATTGTAATTCATAAATAGACATTTTTGGGCATTTGAGCTTATTAGCTCCAAGTCCCAGTCATCCATACATTTGCTGGGTGCCAAGAACCACCAGGTTCCTTTAGGTCAAGAGAAACCTGGGGTGTGTTGAATAGATCCAAGATTAGTTGTAACAATAGACTTTATTTTGGAAATATTTATTTTAGATGTAAAAACAATACAGTAATATTACTGTAAGTTATTTAGTTTTTATAGATTTTTATAAAATATTGTCACACCGTCACCATGTTGCTCACGCTGGAATGTATTCTGGGTAAATGAGTTCAAGTTGGTCCAACTGCCTGGCTCCCTTCAGCCAAAACAACGATGAGTAATTTTATTAAGCCTTTAAAATTTGAATCATAGCTCTTTGAAATCAATTGGAATGTAGAAATCACAAGAGGTGATGAAGATGAGGAGGACCAAATGGAGGAAGAGGACAGAGCTGGCTGTAGGAGCTGGTGTTTGCTGCTTCTGCTGCCTTCAGCTTCATAAATGAAACAATGAATGACACGTACCTCTGGTCGGACCGTGAGATCTGGTACGTACTTCCATAGCTCTGGGTCCGGTTCAGCAACTGCTGTGCTGTTTAGGGGCTGTTGTCTCTGTTTAGGGTGGCCTTGGTCCAGTCAGATCAGTGGATTTAGTACTGGAGAGGCAGTAACGGTCCTGTTAACATTTAAAAGAGCGCCCGTCTCTTTTAAATGCAACATGGTGCTGAGTCTGTCTCAGGGCAGCTCGACATTTATTTTTACCACATTGAGATAACAATCACCTGTTAGAGCCTTTGTTAGTTTTGCTTCGTCGGAAGTTGTTTTCCACTCCGGCTCTCGCACTGCGCTCTTCTTTCTTTCATGTGGGGAAATTATCCAGATTCTACGGAAGAGGATTGGGGCCACTGGAAAAAAAAAATAAAACAGTTCTGACTTTAATCTCAGAATTCTGAGATTAAAGTCAGATATTTTTTTCTTTTTTCCAGTGGCCCTAATCCTCTTCCCGTAAGATTCATCTCACTTTTCTTTTCTTTTTTTAATTACAAATGTGACGCCCAGCTGGAGCTATGAAGGTGTAGACTTCCAGTCTACAACAAAAGGGCTTAAAAAGAGAATTAGATGTGGGAATGTTGAAATGTCAGTGTAGAAATCAATTTTCTGTAGATGGATGTACCAATATTGCATCACAGCAAGACAAAGCAATTAGGCTACTTCAAATTATTGCTGCTAAAGGTGCTTCTGCAGGATGATGAGTTATGGGATCAGGTACAGGGGGATTTACACTGCAGCCAAACAACTGTTCGGTTTAACCCCCTAGTCCCTGCCCAGTATAGCTGTCTACTTCCTGTGAATCTCATTCATTCACTATTAAGATTTTGTCTAAACCATCAGCATATATTGTTTTGTTTTTTTTTGCCCAATAAATAAAAAACGGTTCCCTTTTTTTTCTCAAGGCCCATGAAGCATTACACAGTTTATTTGTGTTCTGTTTATCCATGTCTACATGGAAATAACTATTTGTTCAAATGCTCTAAAGTCATCTAGTTTAAAATAAAGGTTCAGAAAGCTGAAACATGTTTTACACAAAATATGGATTCCAGCACGGCAGTTCTGCAGGCTCACACATCACTAGAAGAGATGATGAATCACACCTCCTGCACACCTTTTGTAAAGCAATGCAGCAAGTTGCTTTCTTTCCGTTTCTCCTCCTGTGTCTGTTTAATTACGAGCTTTCAGCTGAAGGTAAAGGTCTCTATCTGCTCAGACCTGGTTTCCTTCCTATTCTGTGACCAAAGAATGTTTATTAAAAGCAGAGACGAGCGTATGGAAGGCATCTAATTATTCTATGAGTATCAGCTACCTAGCATGGATGGGAGGGGCAGAGGAAAGGGAAAATAATGCAACTAGCACAACACAACAAGCAGTTTGTCACAACAGGAGGACAGAATATTATCAAATAAAAAAAATGCATCACCAGTTTAGCTTAGAAAATGTTTACTGTTGTCACTACACAAAAATAATGTTTTATAGTAATTGTCTAATAATAAGACTTATAGTAAGGCTGGTCTGACACTGACAAAGATCATCTGAGCAGATCAGATCAGATCTCTGGTTCTGAGTGGAAACCATGAGCCTGTCCCACGTGTTGCCGTCTCATTCACTCTCAACTTTCGGAAACATGGTGTAGAGTTCACATTCTGATAAATGCACAGTTTTGTCAGAAATGTAGTGTTTTACACTCTATTGACACCCCTGAACTCTTTCTTTATATGAAAATTGTTTCTGTCTTAGAGTAACGACATGGAGCATAACTGAGAAGTAGGGAAACAAATACTCTCTTTTTTAAATAGTCATTTACAAATCAAATTCTAAAAAGTATTGCATGCAATTGTATTTATTTTCTCTGATACCCTGAAATAAAACCCAGTGCAGGCACCTGCCCTCTGTAGTGTGCATGTTGTGATCACCC
Organism: Poecilia latipinna; assembly: GCF_001443285.1. Classification (NCBI taxonomy): domain Eukaryota; kingdom Metazoa; phylum Chordata; class Actinopteri; order Cyprinodontiformes; family Poeciliidae; genus Poecilia; species Poecilia latipinna. Next base: position 317,456 of record NW_015113468.1, on the reverse strand, counting down.
ACTATAAAGGGCAATTATGTATGTAATTTAATCTCAGTGTAAGACCCTGGAGGTTTATTAGAGAACAACAGTGAACAATATCACCTTTAAGTCTATATCTGATGTGTGGAGGCGTTAAGACAGAGACTTGGCTAAACCTCAACTTTATTCTGCTTCCTCTTTATTACAGTACAGGTTAATGCCAACATGGGCATTAACTCAATACTGCCCCCTACAGGCCAGGACCAAGGTGCAGAGCAGAGCGGTAGAAAGGTGTGGAGAAACTTAAAGCAGGTTATTGTTGTGCAACTTACTCCTAAAACTGAAAGTGGTTTAAAGCATTGCATTGTGGGATTTATAGTTTTATATCAGTCTCTTTGTTCCATGTATGTACTGAGTGCTTCATGACTGAAGCAGAACTCAGAGTTCTGTTAAGAAACTTTCTGAACATGGAAAAAGAACGACGCTCTTGTCACTGCTTGACTGGAAGAATCATTTGTTGAGCCAAACTTGAGCACTTGACATGGCTCTGATAGGCGAGTGTTGACAAAAGAAAAGTGTGCTGGCAGCCATGTTGGGGACACAGCAAACATAAACACGTTGTTGGCATCATCATGCTGCAGTGATGCTGTTCATGCACAGGGACAGTAAAATGAATGGAAGGTGTCAAATCCAGAATGATCATAGGAGAAAAGCTTTAACCGAAACATGTCAGAATAGAATCAGAATAGTTACTATTTCAAAGTCTTATACAGTGGAAGAGTGTGTGTTTGTGTTTTTACACACACACTTCAAGGACAACAAGACCCACTGAGCTAAGCTCCATTGAAGCACAGGACCAGAACCAAGCCTGGGACTTCAGTCTTTTGGTCCAACAGTACGTACTTCCTCACATCCTCATATTTGCTCCTCAAAACTCTCCATCTTTTTTTTTTCAGTTTTCTTGATGTTAAACCAGCATATGGAGGTTGGGTAGTTGAAGCTGTTTTGGTCAAAAACAAAAACACCCACGAGATTCAGACCAATCACACAATAGTTTTGTGAACAAAAGTAAGAGAAAAGTTTGCCAGGGGGTTCTGACTAGAAGGGATGAGAACATGTTATAAAACTGATTTTGGCAGTTTGGACCATCCATGCAGATTCCTCTCAGGATCCTAAACGCAAATAAATTATTTAGAGAACAATTTGTATACCACGAGTAAGTAATTGTCCTTCTTGTTCTTGGTAACTGAAGTTGGTAAACAGCTACTTCATGGTGATGTTCTGTTTTTATTCAAATCTTGCTTTATAAATGCTCAGCACATATCTCAGAGAGTCAAAAAGCTCATGCTATCTGTCAAGAGTTCTATAATTTCATGGCTTCCCACACTTGAAAAGGAGGACATGAAGAGACTTTAAGATTTCACTCAATTTTTTTTTATTTTCACCAGCGAGTGTGAATCAATGAAGAGGTGAAAAACCTACTAAACACATACATTTTTAACATACATTTCAGACATTTGACTTAAAGTTAATAATTTATCTTAATGACCAATTAAATTTTTAACCTTAGACATACATTTCTTTCACAATTTTAACCATGATTTTAGAATTAAATTATTGAATTTTGTTTGGCTGAATCAAACAAATCCAAACATTTTAGAATGATTGTTTTTTTCCTTTTTCTCAGGACATAAGTTTTTACATTAAATATCTTAAATATGCATTTAATAGAGACAAACTGTAAAAAATAGCAGTGCAAACTGTTTCTTCAATATATTCATTTATTTTTATCAAATGCAAAACCAAAGTCAAATTACATTTCAACTGAGTCCAGTGAATGGCTTACCGGAAGTCCTTGTTTATCTAAGTCATTTCCCATGAAATGCTGCTTTGGAGACTGTGTCTGCCTTCCTCAGCTCTGTTGCAAAAATCAGCCAAATGTTTGTGGAGTCCTTACATTACCTGAGTTGAGGGTGCTGCTGATTGGACCAGTTTTCTTTCACCTGCTGAGAAGTGCTGCAGAGTGGCACACTAATGTGTGTGTTCATGCACCCACATCTGAACTCATGAATAGATCTGCGCAACACTATCTGTCCAAAACTATCCCCAAGCTGCACAGACTGACTTTCATCTCCTTTGTATGTCTGACACATCCTGTCGCTTCCACACACATAAACACTGATATCAGGTTAATCTGCTGTGGGTACCCCCAGCATGTTCATAGATAGTGGCCAGAAACCCAGCAAGGTGTTTACTGACATATACACAAAGATTACACCGGCTTATTGAGCCCGAACACACACATCCACTCCCCATTGTGCTGCTTTGTTACCCCCCTCTCTGTCTGTAGCACACACACACACACACACACACACACACACACACACACACACACCGACCCATCAAAGCAGAAACATAGTGGGTACAGATACAGGCCAGAATTACACGTGCAGAGGGATACATTCATGTTAGTGTTCTATTAAAAACGTCATTACACAAAAAGTGTGACACGAAACAATCAGAACTCAAAAATATGTGTGGTCAAAATGGAGCGCACAAAACACGGTAAGGACACACACCTACACACTGAGATAATAAGACATTTGCCCACAAACAATAAAGCACACACGTTCAGCAGCCATTATTCAGCTGATGGTCCATTATCTAACTACAGCCAGCCCTTCTCGTCACCAATGTGCCTGTGTGTATTTGTGGATAGCACACCTCCCACCATGACTGTAAGCTTTTTGTCACACAGTAGCACTACTACATTCACCCCACACAGAAACAAACACACAGCGGCTTCACTGAGGCACACTCAGAGACAAAAGCAGCATTGTCGAAGCTGTAATCCTGGTGCAAAAAAAACATCTTTCAGTGTTGCTGTAATGAAAACTGAAAACAGGAGCATATTGTCTTGACAGCTGAGAGCAGCCATGTTGCTTTGTGAGACGTGACAACCAAAGTGAAAACAGACTGATTATCTTCTGCACCATATCATGAACGTTCCAGTGAGAGCCTGACTCCTGCCTCCGATAGACCTTTCACTCTGTCTGCATTTTATCCTCTCCTCCAGGACGCTGATAAAACTGATTAGGAATTTAATTGTAAAAAGCTCAGAATTACATTAAATATCCATTATTATGGAAAGTTCACTTTGCTCCACCCACTTCATTACAAGACAACACTAACTTTGTTAATAATGGCTGCTAGAAAAGGAAACTATATTCCTGTCGGTTGCAATACAGAACATGTGTTCATGCATTTTCTCTCCCAGTCATGGAGAACAGAGCTGCATGGCTTCATTTTATTATTGCTTGCAATGTTCCTGGGATATTGGCAAAGAAAATTGTAGATTTTTCAGATCAGTTTAGGAAGAAGTCCTCCAAAAACTACCAACACGACAGGATTTACCAGAAGACTTGGCCTGAAGGAAGGTTCTGTCCCTGCTGTTCATCACAAATATACAGATGATGGTGATGTTAGTACATAATGGTGTGTTGTGAGTTTGGTATTGTTGTTTGGCACGGACATAATTTGTCATTTAGCACAAGCTGACCCTGGAATTCACCTCATGGCCCTCTGCCCTGAAGCAAAGAAGAATCCTCAGTTTGAGCTAATAATGAAATGTGTCAGATCCACAGTTTTTAATTCTTCAGTGGTTGTGGCTTGATGGTTGTTCAGGCTCCTCTTATACATCTGGGTCAAAGATCTGTGGTTGTGCCACAGTGGATCTGTTATTCTACATTAAGTAGCTACTGTTAGCTTAATCATAGTACAAACAATAAATAGACATTTTGCAGTTTAATAGTGAACTTAGACATGATTGGGCAAAAGTCAGTGGGGTACATGTAGCCTTGGCCCTGTGGTTGTTTGAGGTAAATTGAAGAGAAGATCTCTGATATGATGGAGCTGATTATCGAGGGCTTTATATGTGAGAAGGAGAACCTTAAAATCTATTCTGGATCTAATAGGGAGCCAATGAAGAGAAGCTAAAATAGGAAAAATATTATCTCTCTTTTTAATTTTCATCAGAACTCTTGCTGCAGCATTTTGGATCAGCTGAAGACTTTTAAGTTTTAATGATGAAACTAACAACCATCCACACACATTCACATCAAAGGACCTATTTAAGCTTTCTGATTAACACCTACATGCAAGAAGAACACGTGAACGACCAGTGAAACAGACAGTGAAACTTGGACCTTCTTGCCTTAAGGAAACAGTGCTGACCACTAGTCCCGCCCCATGCTTAGAAATAATAAAACATGTCAAATGTCCTCTCAACCTGTATAAGCTGAACCTAATTTAGCTCAAAGTTGCAGATAAAGGTAGTTATCTACAAACAATTAAATTTAAATAATCAACCAAGCATGAAGACTTAATGAAAACTTTCTTGATCCAATTAAATATTAATATAATCATCATAATTTTTTAATATAAACTATAAAGCTATACTCGGGTACTATGGCATAAATGTTGCTTTCGCTTTGTTCCAACATCGGTTTTTCCTTTTTTCATCAAACTGCAGTTCAGCAACGTTCCCTCCAGGGGGCTCTGTTTAGTTACTTGCTGTGTCTAGCTGCTGATAGCTGCACTGGTAGTGATGAGGTGCCGGGAGCTCAGAGCTGGAATCACAAGGTTCCAGTGCACACAATGAACCTCTAGGTGTCACTCAGTATCAAGCTGTTCCAGCTGCACAAGGGGGCTGGGGACTGGTATAAGGATCTAGGGGCAGGGGCCGGTGTGGAGGGGCGGGGATCTAACAAAGCCCTCCATGAAGCTCTCAGCACCTCTTTGTCTCTTCACAGTAGCTTTTTCCATCTGCCTCCACAGTTGTGTCTCCCACAGGCAGATCTTTTACCTTAATTGTTTTGTGATTTTCGAGGAAATGCCTCATGTTTCCATTGGGCCAGTAAACAAGGACATTTCTGATTTGAAGAGCAATGGCTCAGTTCTTTCATTCTGAGCATTAGTCTGGGGATGCAACTAAATAACAATGTTGTTTTTTTCCTCCCTTTGTTAAGCTGAGCATCTTGTCTGCCAAAGGGTCACTACAGATCTATCTATCTATCTATCTATCTATCTATCTATCTATCTATCTATCTATCTATCTATCTATCTATCTATCTATCTATCTAACAAATTAATATTTACATTTGACAAACACCAAAAAAATAGCCATCAGAGGGTTTGTGTACTGTTTTATTAATCTACCCTCCTCTTCTCTTCACAATAAATCACAACAAGTGTCCAATAATTCAGTATCATACTCATGTATACATATAATATTGACAGATAAAAAAGAATCACAATACAAAAGTTTTAAATATGCAGAATGTCAATCGCATGTCAAAGTTTTGATTCATTGTTTCTGTACTCAACATGCATTAAATTATAAAAATAGACTTTTGATTAAATTTATATACATTTTTTTTATAAATATAAGAATACAAATGTATTTTTAAAATACAAAGATAAATACAGTCACATAATGTACATTGTGTACCAAACAGCATTTACAAACATTTTTTTTGGATATTTAGCATTCACAAAACACAAACATTTCAGAAGAAATGCAACTTTAACGACAATTACAAGTCTCACTTTTTTGTCTTTTTATTCTTACAAGACTTACTTAGCTGCGTTTCTTTTATGGTTACCCACAGTTTTGTTCTTCATGAAAGGAAACAATGAGCATCCAGTAATAAATAAGAGGATGTGCCCTTACGTCTGCCGGACATCCTGTAAGAGTTTGTTGATCTCAGCCACCAGTTCGCTGGCATCCACCAGCTCATGCCGGCTGTCGCTGCGCTTGCCCTGAAGGTGGCTGAGCACCGAGTCAAAATCGTCCTCCTCATAGTTCTCTGGGATCTCCTCCATGGCTGGAAGCCATTTTGAAGAGGGCCCATTGAGTGTGGCTTGTACAGGGGGCTGGGCCAGAGAAGTCTGCACCAGTGTTGGGCTGACCAGCCCGGACAGAAGGGGGCTGCTGGTGGGTTTGGGGTTGTGGCCGCTGTTCTGGGGGCTGTTTTTAGGTGCCTGTGATCCTTTATGGTTGCTGCTCTGGCAGCTGAGCTTGGTGTTGGCTTTGAGGGTGTGGTAGCTGCCACCCTGGTGCTGCCCAGATGGGCCGATGCTACTTCCTGGATTCTGGAAGTGAGTATTGGCAGCCCAGGCTGCTACACCCTGCTGGTGAACTGAGGGGCTGGGCTTTCCAGGTAGATGACCCCTGCGACGGTCTAAAGATCCCGTCATTGGAACGCCAACACCACTCAGGCTAGTCCCCCTCTGGTTCTCATTGACCTGGACATAAGAATCCAGACCCTGCGGTAGCAACCTCTGGAACACGCTGCTCATCTCCGACAACAGTGAGGTGGTCCCACACAGGTCTTCGTCTGTGGACTTAGAGCCTCCCTCCAGCCCATCCTCTTCTGCACCATCTTCCCCACCCAAGTCTTTGCCAAAGGTGGAAAAGCTCTGATTGCGAGCAGTGCAGGTGTCAGTGCAAGGCTGGGGGACCTTTTCCTGAGTGATGTCAGTGGCTTGATGGGCTTCCTCTCCAGGAATGTAGAGATTGCTACGGTAGTCGGCAGAGGAAGAGGCAGGGCAGCCCAACGGGGGCATCCAGCACTGATCTGAATGGCCCAGAACTCGGCACTCCTCTGTGCAGAGCTTCATAGCTGCATCAAGGAAGATAAAACCTCATTAGTACACAGTAGAAAGCTGATGCACAGGTGGATGCTGGGGTGATGAATGCCTTAACATTAAACTGTAGTTCATTCCATAAGAATCCAGGACTGGTTTTCTGCACAGCCAACAAGTAAAAGCTGGTAAAAAAAATGCATGGTTGAATATGCATATACTGTATAGACGCTAATGTACAGCTTGTTTTCACGCTGCCTATTGGAAGCTAGCACTGAATTTATGATGGAACAGAAAAAAAGGGATTATCAGGGCAACAATTTGTGTTTCATTTTTGTGTCTACTGTCAGTGGCAGATAGTTAACTGCTGCTGGCGTTCTACTGCTGGGGACATTTTGAGTATTTTGGCTATTTTTTGGAGGATATCGGATATGCTGTTCAGTTTCAGGTACAACATGTCTGAGAATTCAAGAAACCATAAGAACACTTTAAAGTCATTTTTAAAGTTAAAAAGTCATTCAGCAGAAAATATGTGTTTGTCTGACTTTTCTTGAACTAAAAATAAAAGAGTAACTAAAAATACAGTCCAGAGACTCAAATATTTTGGGGAAAACAGGAACCATAAGATGTTATTTCATAATAGACTTCATTATTCTTTAATCTAATATAAGATACAGAGAATCACGTAAAGACTTGGTCTAAGGGTGCGTTCACACTGCAGCCTGAAGTGACTCAATTCCAATTTTTTGACAATTCCGATTTTTTTTGCCGGGCCCGTTCACACTGCCAGTAAATGCGACCTGTATGCGTTCTGCAGTGTAAACGGGCAAACGACCTGAAAGTGTCCCGCATGTGCAGTAGAGGGCGCAATAGCGTCAGCGTTCTAAGTGTTCTGCCAACCGCCATAAAAAGAAGAAGTGCTCAGTGTTTGCGGAAGTAAACATGGAGGCTAACGGTGGAGCTTAGCTTACATATTTGAAGTTGTTGTCCGGCCGGAGCAGCATATTAACAACTTAATCCTCATATAATCCGTCAGGGTTGTTGTTTTTCTTCCTGCTTGCGCGTATCAGGACGCAGAATAGTGAGATTTGTTGAGCATCAGTGACGTTCAGTTCGGATGAATGCGACCTGAACGTTAGGTCGCATTTGAATCGGATACGTATCGGATATGGGTCAGATTCGAAAAAGAATCCGACCTGTGCTGTTCACACTGCCATGAAAAGATCGGATACAGGTCGCATTACGTCAAAAAAATCGGAATTGAGTCACTTCAGGCTGCAGTGTGAACGCACCCTAACAGTAGAACAGCTTCACTTAGAGCTCCTCCACCCTGGGTAAATAAAGCCACACTTTACCCTTCAAGACCTAGATTGAAGGATGAATCACAGAAAGTTTGGAAACCTTACATACATTAAAAAAAACCTTAATGACAAAGAAGAAAGTAACAAAATATCAATGATCAAAAAATATTAAATATCATAATATTTATTTTTGTTTCTTCACAGGAAACAGGGGAAAACAATCTCTGTATTGAGAGATTTTTATGCCTACAAAAAAAAATTGGACTTTTAGTCGGGCTAATTAACTGATAAAAATATATTTGATCACTTTATTAATATTCTGTATATGTAAGATAAGGAACTATTAATCCAATGTAAAAATCAAAGCTGAAAAAGTCGGCCCCGTGTCTTTTTTCATCTTGTTGATATTTCCCTGTCAGTTCTTAAGTGTTTTTTCCCCCGCTCTCTAAACATGGTAGAAATCTGCTCTAATTAGTCTGAAAGGCTCTCTGCAGGAGCTCAGCCTGCTACCTTCCAATGTATTTACCATGGAGAGACAATTCAGCAAGGCCGATCAATGCCTACACATTGAAAATAACTCCCTCTCTAAAAGCCCTGCATTTTCCCCTTTCATGTCACTCTTTTCAATATTAAATCTTCAAATAGAAAATCTCCGAAGAATAAATTAGACAAATCAAATATGCCAACTTAAAGCCTTCATTAAAGGAGTGCGCTGCTTTTCAGTCGTGCCATTGAGGGACTTCATTATCCCCTCATTAACATGAAAGGAGCATTTATAATACATCTTAGAGCAGGATGAAAAGTGCATTTGGGCGCACTGGAAGGAAAAAGAAAAAAACTGCGTAGGCAGAGACTGATTGGGTGCCCCGCTGATGAAAGGATGAAAATAAAAGATTTAACCCTAGTGATCTGTGTGTGAGCATAAAAAGAAGAATGCATCAAGCAAAGTTTGCCTGAAAGCTTGGCTGGGCCTCAGTTTAACTGATTTATTTGCCAGTAAATAATTTGACAAGTTCATTCAAGTTGACACAGCTAAATTGCAAAGACTGTAATTGTTTACTACCAATTACCAATTCTATTTATCTGAGCAGGCAAAAACAACAAAACTACAAAATGCTCTGTGAAGCAGATTAACTGGCAATATAATCACTTTTTAAATTTTACCTAATAAGCCCTGCTGATGTGAATCAGAATCTGTCAGACATAGATAAATCCTGACATTTGATTCACATAGCCTCAGTCACTCATTCACCTCCTCCTCTGTGTGTGATAACTGTCTTTTGGCTAAGTTTTATATCATAAAATCTGGTTTACTTAGTGTAGGTTCAGGGAAAGTATTTATATAATGAAATCATTTCATCAATCAATTTGTCACTCAAAACATAATCATAGTATTTTAATCACACTGTAAAAAAAAACAACAACAACAAAGAGATACATCCCAATTAAATTACGGTAATTTGTCAGCAGCTGTGGTTGCCAGAACTTATCGTATTTATATTGTAAAATTCTGGCAACCACAGCTAGCGGTATTCTACCAAAAATTATAAGAAAAATTACTAAAGACACTGAACTGAACTATCCTTGAGCAACAGTGATTATAGCTCCAATTTTCTTTAGAAGGGGTGATGTTTAGAAAATGGAGTCAGCATAAAGTGAGACAGATGTGGAAAAAGTTACAAAAACACCTAGAATGTTGTGATTTTCAATCATTTCTGGAGATTCAGTCAACATATGCACCATAAACAAGAGTTTTTATAAAACTTTAGGTGTGGACAGGTGGTGCGAATGCAGCAAAATATATCTATTTTGCAAAGTATCTGTATTCATGTATTTTGCCAAAATATTTAAGCTTTTATATTTATTTGGAAATGGATAAGTATTATTACCAGAATTATTATTTAGCCTAAATATATTTAATAATTTTAAGAGTCTGTCAAATGTTTTCGTTTAAATTTGTGGTTTGATAGGGCCAGAAAGGTGAACAAAGACTGATGACTCTTTCACAGCATGCTACATCAGGCTAGCTATTTTCAATATCCTCTCACTCAGTATTCAGTCAAATTCTGCATACAGACCAAAAAATGCATTGAAAAATCTCCTATGTCTACCAGAACTCCAGTGTTTGCCACATTTAGCAGTCTGCAGAGGTCCTCAAACCCAGTCATAATTGTAAAGAGGAAACTAAATGCTGCTCAGAATCCTCCACCATGCAGCGAACGTGGGGGCAGGAGGTGGGCCCAGTCTGCACATGGAGAAAGGTGAGCTTTGAGTTGCAATTATGTTCTTCAGGCCCTAATCATGAGCACTACTTAGATCTGACTCCATAGCAACTATTTGCCACATGGCAATTAAATAGCTGCTTTTCATCAGGGAAGCAGGAGAGGTTCAGATTCAATGGGTGAAAGTGAAAGCTTGAAGGAAGGAAAAAAAGAAATTGACTAACGAGCTGAGCTCCTCCACACAGCTGTAAAGGAGGGAAGATGGGGAAGGAGGTGTTAGTGATGAGACTCTCTGCCCGTCTGCAGAGACTTTAATTGGGATGTATCTCAAATGGCGTATCGAGTGATGGCTGTGTGGGAAGCTGGCTGGATGGGTAGAGGCACCAGCACTGGGAGAAAACGGATGGGGTGATAAAAGAAGCTGCTCTGTAACTTCGGTAACGTCTGGTGAGACAGGAGAGAGACGGAGGAATTTTGGAGGAAGTGACCAATTGTGTCCCTCACAACTAGTCTGCACAGGCTGGCGTATATGAGATGCTTGGGAGCTCAGCATTTCAAAGTCAGCCGGGACACTCAACAAGTGTTCCAAGTTCTTACTTGTTAACTGGGCAGTAGAGAGGATGGGGAGTCCATGCAGTGTGACAGCACAGAGAAGCAATGGCTGGCTGAATGGAGGATCACTAGAGATATTTGGAAAGATATCTTAAGAACTTAGTGACAGTGAGGATAGATATGCATACACCAGCAGTCACCATCTTCCAAGGCAAAAGCAGTTAGTGCAGAACAATCAGTCCAGCTCAATTTGAGACATTTTTTTCAGCGTAAGGCTTTCACCTTGCGCCAACTTCTTTACCTTTCACTGAGTTAGAATCATCATCCTAACAGTACACCCTTTACACTACAGTTGAAGACTGATACTTTAACAGAAAAGACACAGCTCTTAGTCAGCATAAATTAGTTATTAAATGCCAAATAGTTATATTCATTATATGGAGTTGTTTAGAAAAGATGAACAAACCTTTCTGACACTGTACATCTACAGCTTGGTACCAAAGCATTACAATGATCATAGCTCTTTGGGACAGCATTGGCTTTTGGTTAAACAAATACTAAAGTCTGGAAATGATCTGTATGACAATGCATCTTTAGTCAATATAAACTGTGTGTTTTGTCTCCCTTCTCCCTTCTGTTTGTTTAGTCAAATCCAATAATATATATCCATTTTCATCCATCCATTTTCTAACACCCTTGTCCCTTAGTGGGGTCGGGAGGGTTGCTGGTGCCTATCTCCAACTAACGTTTCAGGCAAAAGGCAGGGTACAGCCTGGACAGGTCACCAGTTTGTCGCAGGGCAACACAGAGACAGACAAACAACCAT
>NW_015113468.1:296084-302115 GCF_001443285.1 Poecilia latipinna | reverse complement strand
TATATATATATATATATATATATATATGACAATATCACCCACCCTTATTATGTACCAACACAATGACAAAGGACTGACACAGCTAGAGACATAAGAAAACAAATTAACATAGTCAGGAATAAACCTGAGATGAGATGCCAAAGAACTGAAGGAGATATTAGAGCTGCAGAATATTAGGAAAAGATGAAAGAGCCATATTATTGTTGGATGTTGAAATGACATCACTGATTAGGTTTGCAAATCACTCCCTTGAGCTCATGTTTTGTCCAAAAAGTATGTGAGAACAGATCCAATTGGCTAAGTCTGTCATTAGCATGTGGACGACTGTGATTCAATATATTGTACAGCTCTAGAAATTGTAATATGTTTGCTGAATTTGTCTGGTGGTCTTTAGATGGGGTTACTACCTCTAATTTTATTCATAAGTCAGGGGAAACACTGAGAATTTGCAGTTTCAAGCCTACATTGGGAAATGAGGGGTTGAGTTTTGGGATGGAGTGAATGCACCCAGGGGTGGAGGTTGAGACAGTAGGGAAGTTGCGGGTTGTGGACAGGGTTGTACCTGCATGCGAACAGTGCTGGCCATCGGGGGAATATAGCTCAGTAAAGGCCTCACCAAGGAGCCTGTCGACAGGCGACTCCCTTCCTGGTTCGTAGTCACTGTCACCAGCTTCACTGTCTCCACGACCGCTGTCCTTCAGACTGAACTTATCCATCTCATTGAGAGCATATCTGCACAGTCACAATAAGATTTGATGCATTAATCACAGATTGTAACACTATCATGACTACGAGGGGGGGGGGGAGTCGACATGTCAGTGATGGATCATAAAGTTCACAGAGGCAGACTGTGCTCTGCATAAGGGGTTTAGCATAAAATTATGGAAATTTCAAGTTGTGGAGCATACAGCTTTGATCCAGGCCAAAAAATCCCTGCTGGTTATGGATAAAGGAAATATGTGAAAGCATTGACATCAAAAAGTAATCCATTTCTGCCCAAGTCTGACACCAAAAGCTTTCAGAACATAAATGTAATGCATGTACATTACCTGTAGCTCCTAGTGTATTTGTTGCCTCTGAAACTTGGTCGTGGCTGGTACTGGCCCTGATGGAGCATGGACAGAAGCTGTGAGACTTGCTACAATCCCAAAAGAAACAAAAAAGACAAAAGACAAAAAGAAAAAGAAAAATGAAGAGGGGGAAATGAATGGATTCCACAAGCAAGACCACAAGACAATGTTGGGTTTGTGGTGGGAGTGCATTGAGGGGAAGGGCTACAAGCTGAGGTGACATGACATTGTGATTTGACCCTGAAATGATGATTAACAAAAACATGAGGGGGACGACTGTGAGTAACAAAATATGGAAGTAAGGAAGAAAACTCAGAACAAAGACTGCATATAAAACAAAGAAATGGTCAGTGTATCACATCCTGCATTAATTTTCTCTTTCTGTTTTTGATAGTGAATACAAACAAGTTCTGTTATTGAGGCCAAAGTAATAAAAAAAAAAAACGGTTGTCTTACCTCAACAGGAGGTGTGGCATGGGCTAGCTCCAAAGCAAAGTTCTCAGCCACGTGATTGGAGGAGATAGTCACTAGGCTGTTGAGAGACTGCCGACTATGATGGCTATGCCTGCTCCCCAGAGTGCCTCTCTCAGGAGTTGGGGAAGGCAAGGGAGATCGTGGGTGAGACCGAACAGGTAAGGTTCCGTTGACAGTGGGCACCAAGGTAATGTCTGCCTTGTGGATCTGCCTGGCAGGCTTCTTAGGGTGGTTCTGGTAACTGTTCTCAGCCACACGACAATTATAGTTGTGCCTAGGGTCTTTTTTCTCACGGCTGCAGCGGGCAGTTGCAAACATCACCATCACGACAAGCAGCAGAGCACAAACCGCACCGAGAGAAATGATGACAATGAGGGAGAGATCCAGCGAGGCCTGGCTGGATCCAGTGGGATAAAGAGGAGGGAGGATGTCCATGTTCTCCTGCAGGGAGAGCCTGAAGAGGGCTCCTGTGGTTAGCCGACTGGTTCCTCTGTCCTGTACCTCAATCCTAATCTCCATCACATCCCGTGGGGCCTGCTCCAGGCTGGCATTGGTTCTGAGCTCACACCGCCGGGCATCCATCACAAACAACCCGTCTTCATTACCCCCAACAATGGTACAGCTCACCTCTCCATTAGCACCAGAGTCCCGGTCTGTGATTTTCAGAGTACTGATCAGCTGACCAGGTGATGCATACTTCCACACTGGAAGCTCAGCTGTGTGGTTCCGGAGAGAGGGCGAGTGGATGATGGGTGGGTTGTCATTTTCATCCAGAACAGTGAGAAGGACAGTGGTGTTGGCTGACAGTGCAGAGTTCCCACCGTCACGAGCTTGGACAGTGAAGGCAACACGGCTGACGTCCTCATGATCAAAGCTGCGTAAGGCGTAGATAGCACCGTTAGAAGGATCAATGGTGACATAGGTAGAAATGGGGCTCGCTTGGATCACAGCATCTATAATGGTGTATGTGACCTGACCGTTGGTGCCCAGATCTGGATCTGAGGCCACCACAGTCATTAAGTAGGCTCCAGGTGAGTTATTTTCAGATTTAAAAACCTCATAGCGACTTTTCTCAAAATGTGGGGGGTTATCATTTTCATCCAGCACCTGAACAGTGAAATGCTTGATGGTAGAAAGGCTGGGGGAGCCCTTGTCTTCAGCCATGACAGTCAAGCTGTATTCTGACCGCTTCTCCCTGTCCAACGACACATTGGTTAAGATCATGTAGTTCTTCTCATGGGTCTTCTGGAGCCTGAAGTGTCCATGACCATGCAGCCTGCAGACCACTTCCCCATTGAGGCCAGCGTCCATATCATCAACACGTACCAGAGCTATGAATGTGTCCACAGGGGCCCCCTCTGAAATGTAGGCGACCTCCTCTTTGCCTGGAGTCATCAGATTGATATTTATCTCTGGTTTGTTGTCATTCACATCAACTACTTTCACCACAATTTTGCAAAGTCCAGGGATCGAATTAGGGCCCAAGTCCTGGGCTTGGACATCCAGCTCATAGGAAGCGGTGGTTTCATAGTCCACTTTCTTGATGAGAGTGATATGGCCATTTTCTGGATTTATTTTAAATGCTTCCAAAATCTTTGGTGAAACGTGGCTGCTGAAAGAGTAAACTATTTTCCCATTTGTACCCTCATCTGGATCTGTGGCATTTAAATCAATGATCAGAGTCCCAAGAGGAGAGTTTTCCAGCAAATTGATGACATAAGCCTGCTCATCAAACGCTGGGCTGTTGTCGTTGGAATCTGAGATGCTTATCTTGAGTAAAGTGGATCCTGATTTGGGGGGCACGCCATTATCTGAAGCAGTGAGCTGCAGCTGGTAGCTGGACTGCACCTCACGGTCCAGTTCCCTCATCACCACCAGTTCTGCGTACTTGGCGCCATCCGTCCTGGTCCTCACGTCTATTTTGAAGAAGTTGTTGGGCGTCAGAGAGTAGGTGTGCAGGGAGTTCTCTCCGACGTCTGCGTCCACTGCGCCGTCCAGCGGGATGCGCGTCCCAACTGATGCGCTCTCTGAAATCTCGATGGGGACTATTGCGCGGGAGAAGTGCGGGGAATTGTCGTTAATGTCCAACACCTCCACCTCCACGTGAAACAGCTGCAAGTACTCCGTGGGCAGCGTGACCACGTCGAATTCGATCGAGCAGTTTAAGTTTTTTTCGCAGAGCTTCTCACGATCGATTTTGGTACCAATGCTGATCTCCCCGTCCTCCTCCCGGACGGACAGTAATTGCGTGCTGCCCCGCTGCATTGCGCGGAACCGAAAGCTCAGGGAATTCGGGAGTTTGGACAAAACCCCGGCAACATCTTCCTTTAGCCGTGCAATAACTGTCCCCACTCTCTGCTCCTCGTAAACTTTGTATTTAAGAGTCTTACCGGTGGAGCCTTGGAGAAGAGCCACCAGAAGCAGCAGCAGCGCCAGTGGAATCGTGCAGTTGACATTTCCTTTGGCTTGAATCATTTTTGGTCCCATCTTCCGTAGCCACACTGTTGTGAATACTTTCACAAAGAAGGGGAAATCAGGGGAAGGGAGAGGGGGGTAAAAAAAAAAAAGCCGATGTCACCTCAGAAGTCTGTCATCTTAAGTCCTCTGTTGCTACGCAATGGCGAGAAAGAAAAAAAAAAAACTAAACTAAACTCCAACACATTTCAGGGGATAAATATAAATAAATAAATTATTTTAGAGCGCCGGATCAAGAATGAACTCTTGTCTGCGTCTACAGATGTCCATCCGGCTCCTCTGTGCGCTGATGGATGAGTGAGAGTGCGTGTCTGAGCAAAGAAAGGCGCAGCTTTCTCCCAGTCTGCGTGTGACCGTGAGAGAGGGAGAGAGAGAGGGAGAGAGAGAGGGAGAGAAGTGGAGGGGTGAGGGAGGAGGGTGAAGTCTGCCCTGTCGCCGCTCCTCCTTTCCTTTCTCTTTCTATGCGCCCGCCCCGCACCCATCTGCCTTCCCCCTTTTCTTTTTCCACACACAACTCCCCTCCTTCTCTAATTCACTAGAATGTCCTCCTTAAGGCAGCACAGGAGGGGATTATTCATGGGAGCCCCGTCCACCTCTCCTTTCCACCCTCCCACTGACACAGAAGACACCCCTGAATTAAAAGTGTGCCACAACAATGGAGCAGAAAAGAATTTATTCCGGGCTCTGCTACTTTTAACACAGCCGTCACTGACCCTGACAGACTTACATTGTTCAGAACGTGTGCCAACTCTATGTGTGCCTAAACTGCAAACTTGCTGCGCTCACAAGGAAGAAAAGAGGAAGGTGTCAATCATTTCGCATTTAAAAGTTGGAAGAATCATTGAGACTTTCAGCATTATTTCATCTCTGGTTTCCATGCAACTTTCAGGATTTTGCTAATCGGAAATCCTTGCTTAAAGCGAACTCATGGTGCGCAGTTACGCATGAGACGCCTTTCCATACACTGCTTCATTATTCATAACATAACATAGACATTATTTACATGAACTGCTACCTGGCAGTATATCAAGTCTTTCTGTCTTAGGTCGCTTTGTGGTTACAGTTTTTACAAAAATTAGATTACAAAAGTTATTTCAGCGTAAATTAGAGAATTTACATGACTTTTTTCAAATCCACCAGTATACAGTCTTAGTTTGGTAGAATTGTTTTTGATTCAAACATTTTAGGTGTCCATCCAAAATCGTTTGGCAACAGTTTCCTAGTATTTTTGGCCGGTTACTCCTGTGACTGAACCTCAGTGATTTTTCCCCCTGCCTACAAAACTTGTCTAGGCTGAGATCAGGACATGGAGACACCATTGCTAAGTATTACCTTCACTGTCAGTAGATACCCTATCATGTTTTCATTTCCCAAAGACCCAAAACTTTAACTTCCTGGCTATTGACTTCATATGTTGCTTCCATGTTTCCACATCATGTCCTGCCTCATCTAATTGATTCTGTCCACTGAAGTTTCCTCAGACCAGATCACATTTCTAGAAAATCTAAGGTGTTTGTCTCTGAGGTCGTCTTCAAGGTGTAATCCCATCCTTTATGTTGGTTTTGGAATATTAGTTTTGTTCTTTGTGAGTGGCCTTCACAACGGAACTTATTTTCCTTTAAAAATGTCTTCAGGTATTTATATAATAGATGGAGATACAACATCAACAGGAACAAGTACACTAATTTGCTAAAGTTTCTTAAATTCTGTGATTCATCCCCATTTTATTACTTGAAAAGAAAAATCTTAAACCACATCTAGTTTAATTTTGAAAGCTAAATTAAACCAAAAGCGTTTCAGGAGATTGATGAAGTACATCACTGATGTTAGTGGAATGAGGTATGAGATACAGAAAATATCTTTCATCAGTCAGATTTCTTTCTCAGTTCCCTTTTGCTAAATTTGTTGTCAGAGACAAAAAATGTTTGTAGCATAACTTTTTTTCAAATTAATATTCAGACATTTTTCCAAAATCTGCAGTTGGCTTGTAAAAATAATAATAATAATAATAA
>NW_015113468.1:279484-291119 GCF_001443285.1 Poecilia latipinna | reverse complement strand
ATATATATATATGGACGCTAAGAAAGTAGTTATGGTGAAAATATAATACTATTTTTAAACCAGCATATTCTTACTGTTTAAATGCAAACAGAGAGAGAATAGGTGATGGATTTGGCATATGAGAATACATCAGTACTTTTAGGCTAAATTGGATTGTCAGAACCTTGAAGGCTGAGGTAATGGCCGGTGCTCTGACCCCACCTATCTGACCCCACCCCTCCTGCTCATGGCCTTCGCTCCATAACAATGTTTTGTAGAAGCCTTCTATGCTGATCAACCTGTGGAGAGCAAACAAGTGGGCGAGCAGCGCTTTATGAAAGCAGCACCAAGCCATCTGGCCCGAGCCTCAGACAACCCAAACCTACAATTATCATCTATCATGACCCCATCAGACCCACCCGACAGCCAGCCAGGGAGAATTAGCTCCAGCCCATGATAGATAAAACCTAACACTCTCCTCTTGCTGCCATGAAAAATATTTAAAGTTCATCTAATGAAAGCAGCCAGGGAGGCATTTTTAGCAAGTTTTATGAATCTGAAAGTCACACTGTTGTTAAGTAATCCTTAAAGTGCAGCTGCTAACGCTGGTGAATATTATACATTATCAGACATAAATTTGTCCAAAAGCAAAATGATTCTCTGGTAGCAGAAAATCATTCAGGGTGAATGCAGACGCTGCCCAGAAACACTTTCCAGAAGCTTCATCTGGAGCTGAAACCCTGAAGGGGAATCTAGAGCATGAGGCCGACGGGCGCACCGTTTGGTTTCCACACAACAAATGATCTTCCTACGGACCGGCCTCTGTGATGGATTTTATCTGCATTTTAAATTCCTATGTGCGAGCCGTGGGAACGGGCTCTCTGCGCCACCATCTGTCTCTGAACAAACACATGGACATCGGCTGCAGACACACACACACACACACACACACACACACACACACACACACACACACACACAAATGGATGACGCATGACTCACAGGGGGCAGAGTTTATAGCATGCTTGTGTGTTTGTAAACATCAGCATCATGTTGTCACTTCTCAGTTGAATCAGTGTTTTGTATTTTAAATCAGCAGTTCAGCAGCATGTGGAAGTTCGGCTCCCACGACTTTTGGTAAAGTGGGAAAATCTCCAAAGGTGAAATCAACCACTACAAGAACACAGAACACTGATGGGTCTGTCTGGATGTCTGTCTGTGCCAGAAGAGATTTTTGTTGTGTGTAAATGTTCGTGAACTAAAATCTTTAAAGGAACCCAAATCTCATTTAGAGACTCCAGGTGTAATCATGCATTCTGTTTGTGCCCAGAACTTGGGATTCTTCTGTTCCTTGTTTGAAAAATCAATTGAAATCCTCCTAAACTAATAATTCTGACTATTTAACTCATAATATGCAACATTCAGTGGTGCTATTACATCAATAGCTAAATTTCCACTGAACATAAAATTGCGCAAAATGGAATTACAAAAATAAATTTGCTTAATAGAAACACTCCAATTTAAAATAAATAAATAAATAAATTTTTGATCAAAAGTTTTTGCAGTAGGATGAGGTGGTTTTTGTGGCCATACCAGATTTTAGTATATTTCACAAAACTGCAACACACAAGTCATGTGATCTACAACCTGATGTTACCACTGGCAGAAAGATGAAGACGATAGGAAGTGATTGGAGGACGAAGGAGCAACATGTTTTTAAATGAACAAACTTATTCATGTTTGATTTGAATTGTGTTTCTTATTTAATGTAAACACCACAATTGAAAAATTGTGTTTTTTCAAGATTAGTATATCAGAACAGGTTTTGCACACATTTATAATGGAAATGCAGCATAACATTGGGTTGGCTTTAATTCCTAGCTCAGAGATTCAGCTCATTGTAATGTGTAAAGAGTACATGCAGATGACTGGTTGGAAGTTTGGTCTGAAAGAAGTTAATGGTTCCAGCAGCAACACTGCAGTAGGAATATTCTTCATGATAGTTGTACAAACCAACAGGTTAGCATGCAGGCACACAACCATTCTGGATTGAGACAGAGGCAACTCTTTCCAATAAGACTAAAGTCTCATCACCCCAAACGCTTCATGTGGACGTGAGAAGAGTAATAGGGTGGATGGGTGAATGCAGAGTTGCCCTCAGGGACCATAAAATTAGTGAAAAGAGTTCAGAGATGGTGTAGGGTGGTTGGGCTGAAGGGTGAGGGGCTCCACAACTTTGTCATTGAAATGAAGCAGGAGATCCCTGTGACAAAGGCAGCATAGCAGGTGGAGAGAAGACGGCTGCGTTGGAGGAGGGGAATTCTGGATCGGAGGGCTTGTGTTGTGTGTGCATTTTTAAATTACGGGAAAACATGCACTCTGTGCTTTCCCTGGAGTCATCTGCTGATAGCTTACAAGAGACAAAAATATGACAAAATTCCCCAAAAGTAAATGCAAATAATAAAAGTAAATGTAAATACAACTTTAGCATTTGAGATTTATTATTAGCAAATATTCAACTACCGATAAATCTCAGTCCTCATAGGTTGGTAGTCAGCATGTGTTTCTCATGAGGCTGAGGGAAGTCTCGGCGTGTGTCAGAGGTTGGAGGGATTGTAAAGGCACGCGAGCATCTGCCACTGTCTCATTACCATGCTGTTAGCTCGTGCGAGACAGAAAGGATTTTGGGTGAGAGAAAGCAGGATTTTTCCCACCCACCAGGCCTGGGTCAGAATGACACACTGACAAATTTAAATGCAGAACCAGCTGATCCCTGATTCCAGAGTTTAAAGCAGGACAAAGTGGAACTCTGACAAAACTTAAGGGATTTACCAAAATAAAAGCAGGAAGAATGAGGATGTCAATAAAAATAAGTAGTATAACATCTATGTTTGAAGTAGGCTGGTAAAAACCAGCCACTTATTCTACACTTTGCTTCTTCCAGAGGGTCTGGACTCTCAGCTGTTGAGAAACGATCACTTCCTGGAGGTGTGGCTTTGTTGAGGTTTTAAATTTTACCCAACCACTAACGTTTGCCCACTGTGAAGAGTGGAGGATGTTAATGTTAATGTTAATATTTGGAAGCGTGGCCAACACTGACGGAAGGCCTTCATTCACTTCCTCTGCTGTCATTGCTAAAACTACAGACAGACTACAGTTCTAAAACAGCAGAAAATCAACATCACCATTCACATATCCTTTTTCCGTTTGCTGATTGGCTCAGTCAAAAATCACCCAGAGATAATCTGGAGAGAAAGGCCATTCTGTGCTGGAAGCAATATTGCACAGGAAGGTAATGGACAAGCTATGTTTGAAGATGTTTATGGAATGAAGTCTGGTCTCATTTAAGCACTGAGTTATAGCCGGGCGCTGAAGCTGATATCTGTCTGGGGCGTTCTGCAGGCCGGTCACGATCTGCTTCACAAAGCCGTGCAGTCTGGGCATGAGACAGACCCAAACACTGGCCACACTTAGCTGAAGGAACAGTACTGACATCTAGCTCATCTGAATTAAACTGAACTACACTGAACTGATTTGAATAGAATCAAGTTCAATAAGATTCACCTATAGAGCAAAAATTTACAACAAATGACATCTAAACACACTTACTGAGGCAAGGAGCTCAGATAAAACACTACAGTCAAATTCAGATTTTAATGCCAGTTAGAAGGAAACCCAGCTGATTTTGTTAAATCATTGACTCTGTAGAAAAAATCTGCAGACAGTTAAAAGGAAGAAACATGCAGGAGATCGTGTATCGACACAGAAAACTCTGAATCCTTGGTCTGGGAGATTAGGGCCAAAGTAACAGATTTATTTTTTGAAATTATAATAATGAAGTCATAGTAATAACAGAGCAAAGAGATAACATTTTTAAATGAAAGTTGTGCAATTTAGGAGAAAAAAAGTCATTTTAATGAGAAAAAAATAGAGTTGTCAGATCTGATGTGACTACATAATCTAGTCAGTGGTTCTTTTTCATGAAATAGACACAGTTGTTTGCACAATTGTCTCAAAGTCCTAATACCGATAATAATTTGATGCTGATGTGTTAAAAGACCAATCAGACCCAGGAGGAGGGTCTTAGTGCTGTCAATTTTCCTCATGCACGCGCTGCTCACTCACTCAAGAAGATGACTGTGGATAAAAGGGTTTCCTGAAACAATAAGTTGTTTCTCCACCATTTAGCAGCACTTACTCAAGGTTGATTGACGCTGCTTCTCCTGGCTCTGATTGGTTGATTTTGACCAGCAATAGTAGCTCAGGGAAGTGTTGGAGATTATTTTTTCTCTGACCATCTGCCTAATTTTATACTGTCATGCGGTGGTGATAGTTTGAACAAATATGTAAAAAAAAATATTTTTGTAAAAGTTACATTCTGCAGTTCAAAGTATTTTCTTATTTGCAAAACTGATATGAAAGTATAACTTCACAAGATGCTCCAAATTCCTCATTTTATTTTGTTTTATTAGTTTTTATGGAGGAATTTTCATGAAATCTCCTAATATATGACCTTATTATGTTAATATTTCTTTAACTTCACAATAATCCCAGTTCATTCTTGTCTTATACAACTTTATTGTGGTACAACTTCATTATCAAAATATTATGACTTTATTCTCAAAATGAAAACATTTTGTTTTTCCTAGCTTGGCCCAAATACTCTCTCTGGTAAAGAAAAGTTTGGTACACAAAATTAACTGCACTAGCTTTGTCTAAAAGAGCTGCACAAATGCAATAAACCAGTTGGATTATCAATAAGATGGAAAAGGGATCACAAATAGTTATGTACTGCAGTTTATTAATGTATCATTTTCCTGTCATCTCAACTAAAACTCTTAAATAAACTGCACCCATGTTTGTGAAATCCAAGGTGTGTTTTGTTGTAGCTTGCACACTTTGCTGTCACAAAGCAGCAAAGTGTCCAGCAATTTGTTTTTGTTTTAATATTTTGGTACACACAAGTAAACCAGAGCATTACGAACTTTAACAGATGAAATTTAAAACCTTGCATGTTGTAGTGTCCACCATCAAAGACAGTAATGTCACCATAAAAGTCTACGCTCCTACTGCAAGTTGCAGAGGCAGCAGAGTGACTCTGTGTCATACTGAACTTTCCTACAGAACTAGATGGGGAACGGTGAAAAATTTTGTTTTCAAAAATTCTCGTCTTTTCCATCATGTCTACAGGCAGAACTTCATCCATCCCTCCCATTGCCCAAGAATAAAGTTAAATATACACACACTCACGATGACACCTGGTTGCACCAACTGGAGGTCACTAATAATGTTGCTTCAGTGTGTGTAAATTCACAGAGAAAACTTCAGACAGTGAAAGTGTTTCTGCTCCTCTCCCTGATTTCAGGTCAGCCTGATAATGTCCTTGAACTCTGCACTGTCTCCTGTCTCCAACTTGCCATAATGCAGATTTTCAGTTGGACCCAAGATGCAGATGGTACAATTATGAGATTTTAGTGAAACAAAAGCTAAACTAATAAGCAGGAAGTGGGAGGAGAGCAACAGAAAGAGAAGAGCAGACAGGCAGGCTGAGGGAAAGAGAGAGAGAGAAAGATGGCAGGAGAGGAGCAGGGGAGGAGTAAACACAAACCAGGAAACAGCTAGAACATAAATCTGACAGAAAAGAGCAAACTGAACAGGAGGAATGAACTAAGTCAGTAAAATCTAAACATAAGTGCATAAATAACAAAGGAAAGACAAATCAAAGTAGCAGCAAGATTAACAGAAACAGAAAACAAAGAATGAGGCTGAACACAAATAAACAAGAAAGAGATCAAAAATGCAAACACTGTGCAAATGCAAAACCCAACAAACCAGAATCCTGATGCAACCTGTTTGGAAGAACCTAGTGTGAGGAAAATATTGGACCTAGAGTAGACAGAATCACAGAGTTCCAGCTCCTCTGCAGCTTCTTACGGTATTCATTACCCACTCAGATCACATCTGCTTAATATCACCCAAAAAATATATTTAGATAAATAAAACTAGCAGAGAACTGTCTTTCAGAAAGTGATGAAGACTATTTCTTCAAAGTCTGATTGGAATCTTCAGAGCTCCGCTTCCCTTCGTCCTCGGAGGAATTCCTCTCCTGCTTGTCATGTTTGATATTTTTCAGAAGTAATTGTGTTTCAAAAACCTTCTAGGTTTAGCTTATGTTGCGTCTCCAGCATGGAGTGTCAAACTCCACAAAAGGAAGTGATGTCTAGCATTTTTTGCAAAAGGAAATTGCTTTGCTGTGCCTCAGTGGGACAGAGCAGGATGGTAGTTTAAAGCCTACACAAAGACGGATACAAAAGGAAAGATGATAAATGTGCAACTATGCAAAGCTGTAAATTTAATTCTTCCTCTCACTCCGACTGTCAACATTAAACACCTGGTTTTTCATTGTTTTCCCACTGAGAAATCTTTCAAACCTTAGTGTGATAGCTTTGGTGTAAAGCTGGACTTTAGTTAATAAGTTAACATTAAACTGCCTGTATATTTGCACATTTCCACAAACACATTTTGGTTTGGACAGGCCTGCACTGTCAGTGATGCCAGATCTGTCTTCAGATTATTTTATTTTTAATTTTTTTGTCATCAACATGGTCCATGTTGGAACACACAGCTCTTAAGATGCAAATGAAACTTTGCAGTAAGGTGCTGAACAAAAGTGTAAAAGTAAAATCAAAGATATTTTTCAGTCCATACGTAAAAGTAAAGCAACAGAAAATCCCAGAGATTAGATGCATTTTTCCTATAAGAAAAAATAAATAAAAAAGGAAGCAGGATTACACGTGGCTTGGTATGAACCTTTTCAAGGGTCATGAACAAAAAATAGTCTATAAAAAAATCGCTCACCAATATCATCTTCCTTCACATTTATTATTGTAAAACTTCTCAGACAAATTTTCTCCTTGTAAATGATCACACAGTAATGATTTTATATAAGTCTTTCTTTGTCATTATTTGTAGTCCAGTAATTGAAGAAAGATGGTCAAAGAAAAAAAAAAATATTTTTTTTCATTATTATTATTTTGTTTTGTTTTTTTATTTTTTTTCAGTAAAACAAGTGGATGGTTTATTTTTTATTAATGCAATTTTAATCATTTAGATTAAGCTGTTATTTTGATGGCATGTAAGACGTAGAGCTGAACATGAAGAGAAAGCCAACAGACTTTCACCTTCTTTCTTTTTGCATTTTGCAAAAAGAAAGAAGTGTTGTATGACAACACTGTAAGAACAATCAAGTTTATTTGTGTAGCACATCTCAGCATCAAGGCAGTTGAAAGTGCTTCACGTCATAAAAACACAAAATAAGTCATAAAGATGACTGAGGTCACATCATCTTGAACCAGCGTGTCTTCAGTTGGAACTTCATCAGGAAACTGTCATGTCACTTGAACATACTGAACATTTTTCTGTGTTCATATTAAAGATGTTAACTATAAATACATATTTCTATATCCTCTTTGCCATGGTCGTGGCTTTAACCGGTTCTTTCCCAGTCAGTCACATTTGTCTCCATTTACAGATCTTGTGGTTCCTCCACATTCTTCGGAACCAACTCATGAGTTGTACAATCTGGACCTGGCTGAGTTTTGCCTGTAAGCACTTTCATTGGCACCACACTGCATTTGCTAATTGGCCTGTGGAATCTGTGAAAATAACATAGCAGTTGGCAAGATTGTCAGCAACAAATGGATAAATTTATGATCAAACCTTGAAGTTCAAACCTTTCTATCAATTATGGCGGAAGAGCAGATCATTGTGGATGGAGCACCCCACAATGAATACATTAATCAAGGAATTTCAAAGAACCTGACTGCTCAAGGGTACATGCACAAACAACAGAGGGTTGACGACAGGACCTCATGCCCCGCTCACATCCCCACCCGTTTTCATGCCCATATAGTCAAGAACACACTGCCAGTGGAAACACACCCAACTTGGCTGAACCAAATCAGACATTACCGAGCTAGGGTGAGACTTGAGATTGTAGAATATAGAAATGAGAGCAGATTATCGTTAGATAATACCAGAGATTGTAAGTGATATTTACTGTTTGCAGACACACACACTCTGCTTAATATCAGACAGTTTTGAGCATATTTTCACTGAACACAGATTTCACTAATGATAAAGCTCTTCTCTGTTAGCATGAGAAGAGCCACAAGGCTATGGAAAGCGTTTGAGTTTAATATGAAACACAGCTGCTTATGTTTGGACAGAACTGAGTCACCAATGAAAATCTGCTGAGCTTCAAAACTTAAGCACAAGACAAAGAAGTTCAAATGTGAGCTTAGCAGCCAGTGAGTTGTAACTACACCCCTGTTTGCATCATTTTTGAATGTGTTTGTGTCCATGCTGAGCTGTTCTCCTGTGGTAGTAGCTGATCATCTTTTAGAGACGCAGAAAAGCTTCATGAAGGGTGAAATAATTTAAAATGTGTTAAACATGTTTGCTTAAATATGTTAAAATTGTTATAAATTCGTGTTAACAAAAAGCTGTATTTACAGGTATTTGATGTAACAGGATATAATAAGTTAAAATATTTGGGAAATATGTAGTTAAAACAGAAAGAAATCTTTACCATATTTTATTTTGAAGGGCTCATGTTTGTAAGAGGAAGTGGTGTAGAGCACAGCAACCTTACTGGTCCGTGGTTGGCTGAGGGTCAGGGGCAGATGGGAGAACGGAGGGAAGAGACAGGAAGTAAGGAGAGAGAGGGAAAGAAAAAAAAGAGATTAACCGCGCTGGAAAAACGTGGGAAGTTGTCAAGAGTGATAGGTAGGTATCTAAGCTTTCAATTCGACAGCTTATTTATAGATGTCAACTTCACGCTCTTATTATAGTTACTGTGAGGATTTCAAATCGAAATTCATTATACAGTTGGGTGAGAATTATCGGTGATGCTGCCGTAGCGCATAGCATTCACTAGCGCCGTGAATGCTAATTGACTGTGCTTGTTAGTGCTGGGAGCTAGCTCGGCAACCAGGAAACTTCGTGGGAGCACTCCGGTTTGTCGGAGGACTGTGTCGGGTTTTCCTGCTGTTTCCCGGATCCGGTGGACCAAAGGACTGGAGGAGGAGCTGACACCATCTGGACAGCTGTGACTCAGGATAAAGATTTTTCCTTGGAGTGAGGTGCAGCTATTCCACGCTTCCTCATCGCATCAGGCCTGCAACTGGTTTGTTTGGGACCGCATTTTAGTTCGTTATTGCCGGCTTAGGAGAACATTTAAGTGTGGGCCCACATTAGCTACATAGAAGATTGAAGTATTGTGTGTTTTGTGATTTTACGTTTATGTTTAATACATGTTCCCCAGTTCCAAACTCATAAAGGTGTGTTTTGATTTTCTTTTTTGTTGTAGTACAGACAAGTACTGATGTAATCTTTCTCTACGGGTGAGAAAAGGTTTAAGTCACTCTTACTCAAATCATTTATTTTGTTCTAATAAACATTTAAAATCTCTTGGACTTAATTCTACAGAAAGTCAACTCAAACTTTTAAGTAGTTCCAAACTAAATATTTTGGGCTTCAATCTTCTTAGTTTGCAGCCTAACACTCTTTTTACAGTGTCCTCTAAATACACTCTAACAGTTACAAATCTTTTCCTTAAATGACATGTTTACTTTGACTTTACTTTAAATAATTAAGTTCAATATCATATTTGTATCCCACATCTGACACCATGACTCAACCTTACCAGGGAGGTAAGCGACTGTGGCTCTGTGGGTAGAGTCGTCATCTTGTGATCAGAAGGTTGTAGGTTTGATTCCAGCTTCCTCCTGCCACATGTTGATGTGCCCCTGGGCAAGGCACTTAGCCGATCTGTGTATAAATGTGACTGTGACTCTAGTGTAAAATGCTTTCAGTGGTCAAAATGACTGGGAAAGTGCTATATAAGTTCAGTTCATTTACCATTTTTTGAAGTAAACTAAATGATTTGAGTAAGACTGACTTAAATCTGTTATCTTAAACATACTTAATAAATTTGTTAAGAAATTAACAAATTGAGTTGGATGATTATAACATATTGAATTGGTTAACCTTAATAGACTAAGTTGGATAAACTTAATTGAATTGCTTGTTACCCATGGAAGCAATTCAATTAAGTTGGTTCAACTATTTTCGCTTTAGAGTGCATGAACCGTCCTTGGTAAATTTGAGGAGTGCTGACAAACTCTACATAGGTATTTGTCTGCTGGCACTCGGCCGCCTGCTTGCATCTGCCACAAAGGCCAACTGACTTCTCCAGCTCACCTAGAAAGACATGTGGTCGTGTTAAATTTCATGCTCCAACAGAGAAGGCCTGTTTCAGATGATCACAGGCACTTTTACACATGCATTCATGCTGGGATGGAGCAAAAGGCCTCTTCTCAGAGGGACACACGCCTGGCATATGCTGCCCTGTTACTTGATAACCTGTTTTGAAGGCTTCACAATAGCTGCTTCTGGTGTACGCCCTCTTTTCATATCTTAGCGCAGAGAGATTATGGTCCAGCTTATTGTTGTTTCTCTCTAATAACTTCTAAAGCTTTTGTATCATAAATTTAACCACACCCCGCATTTTAGTTGTTTGCCTTGAACTAGTATCCAACAGATGTCAATTAGGTTCTGCTTAAGACAGGGTACATTTCAAACCTTCTATTTCTGATTGTTTATCCAATACAAACATAAACTACAGGTATGTTTTCACTGGATTTAAAAGGGTGAACAGAAATGAACAGAAACCCAAAGAGAAAAGGCAGTGGTGAGACAAGAACAGCACTTTTATATTTACCCAGACCTTTTGGGAGTATTGCTGTGGAGGAGGACAAAGTATTTTAACTGGTTGATTTTTCAACATTAAATATATTTATATAAAGTAGACTAACCCTCATACCTGTTAACTTCAACTGTTCATTAAGATCTTCTTACTGCCTTATGTAATAAAAGAAAGAATAAATACTACATTCTTGTAAAAATATAAGGCGCTAAACCATTCAAAAATCCACAACCCTTGTCCCTGCTAGCAAGCAAATGTTCGCATGACGTCCGTGAACGTCGTCTGAAAGTCGAATGTCAAATGTTCAGACCTGACGTTCAGCAAACGTTGTCTGAACATTCACTCTGAACATTCGTTCCCAATTAATTTTCTTTTTTTTTTTTTGCTGTCATTTCATTTGATTTAGTTTTTATATCTTTAAAACTTTTATGGCTGTTATAAAATTTTTATTTTTTTCTTCTTATACAAAGTGCATATTTCTGAATGTTGTTTAAACGTTCTTGAATGTCTTCCGGACGTTTTTATAAATGCTGCTTTAAAAAACGTCCAAAAAAAACCCAAAACAAAAACGTAGGCATTACAAAGAGCTTCTCTTTATTTCTGCCTATGAAACTTATACATTTTTAAGATTCTCTTTTTTTTGTTGGTGTTGCTGTTGTTACTCTTGCTGTTATTCTAATCCAAACGTCTCTTCAAGTAAAAATAAATAAATAAATAAATGTTCAAACTTGACGTTCGCCAAATTTCAATGTATTTAAAACCTTTAATGGTGGTTAATATTTTTGACAAAATCTCTTTTTTTGTCCTTTTAGGTCAGGGGTCCCCAAACTTTTTCCTGTGAGGGCCACATAACTTTTCCCTTCTCTGGTGGGGGGGGCGGAGTCAGTT
>NW_015113468.1:265959-275042 GCF_001443285.1 Poecilia latipinna | reverse complement strand
GGACGTAGTTTGGGAACCACTGCTCTTCAGTTTAACACAACTTTAGATAAGGAGTTATATGTGTTACCTGAGCACTGTTTTCTAAATGAGGTGGAAGCTAAAGGTCAAAGAGCATTCACATTCAATGGCATGCTGAAATCACAGCGCCATGCAGTGGTCTGGCATGAGAACTGCAGTAGATTTAATATAACTGGATTCTTTTTCCTGCAGTTCCCAGGCAGTGGTCTTGTAAATTTAGCCTAAGTGCTTGCTTGATAAGATTCACCAGAATAACTGAGTTTTAAAAAATATGGAGGTCCTTCTGTCATGCCACTTTAAAATCATGGTTAGCTCACTAACTTGTCAAGTAACAACTTAGACTCATAGACACAATGCTGTCTACCTCTTCTTTTCTTTTGAAACGTCTGAAACGCCGCTAATGCATGGCGGCAGGACAATGCAGAGACCAGAGCAGCAGTCTAGGAGTTCCTCTGTAGTCACCCATTTGTCAGTGGGGGGAAGGCAGCAAACAAAGGCCTCCTGTGTGACTCCATTTGAATGTTTACCACGTGTAGGGCCAATGGGTGACATATTTTCAGGAGTGCTCATTCATTAGCATGAAGATTAACCATCCCCAGTAACCCACTAGACCCATCGTCTTTTCTGTTTGTCTTGGCAGCTGTGAAGCAGGCGCCATCCTTTCTGCCTCTTTTATTTTCATTTTTGGTGTGGGGGTTGAATCCTTGTCATTGAAGCGCCACGTGTTCTTAATTTCAGGGCTGTTTGAGTGAAAGCTCTTGAAGGTCCCTGGATCAGTTTTGGCAGCAGGCTGCACACTATCCCAATGTTGCTTGACTTTCAATTCAGTAGCTGCCTTGCTTTGGTTTTTGCTTTGTCATTAAATTCTTTCATTTATCTGCCCTTTTTAATCTGTTGACTTTTTACTTTGGGTGGGAAGTTCACCAATCTGACATTGTAAAAGAAATGTCAAATTTCTTTTACAAGAAAATCTTGTAAAATAAATCTGACATGATGTTGGATGTAGCATGCTCGTTACATCCAAAAATGTAACTAGCATGTAAGTTGTTAAAATATAATAGGTTGGTGGTTTTCCTATTGATTAAAACAAATATTTATTGAGCAAGTAGATGCAAGAGCAAACCTCTGGGACTATTGCAGTATTTTCATTCATTCATTCATTCATTCATTCATTCATTCAACCATAAAGTAGGTGGGAGAGTAAGCTTGATCTAGGTTTTCCTGGAGCAGCAAGTACTTTAATAATTGCCCTCTTCCCATTGAGTATTTTGTTGTACCACAGAGCTTTGTTAATAATTGCTTGATATGGCGCCTCATACTGATG
The DNA here is from genome assembly GCF_001443285.1 of Poecilia latipinna. Classification (NCBI taxonomy): domain Eukaryota; kingdom Metazoa; phylum Chordata; class Actinopteri; order Cyprinodontiformes; family Poeciliidae; genus Poecilia; species Poecilia latipinna. Next base: position 273,700 of record NW_015113468.1, on the reverse strand, counting down.
CCAACATTTTCTTCAGTCTATTCCAGAAAATGGCTAATTCAGACAATTCATCTCCATTAGTTATCACTGCTGGATGTTGTTTTATGACAGAAATTAAAAGGTTCACTTGATAAAAAGAGCAGTTGTATTTATCACAAAGGCCCAAAGGGAGAAGAACCTAAAGTGTACACACATTAGGCGGGATATAACCAGGCCAGTACTAATGAGTCGAACACCCAAGGTTTCTGGAGAAATATGTTCTAGCTCCATCCTGGGAAGAAAATTACTTTACAACCACAGACCTGCCTCTACCCCCTAAAGCAGATCCAGAGGTCCTTTTGATTCTTTAGAAGTTTGTGAAACATGTTAGTTAAGGCAGTTCTAAAGCAATTTCAGGGTTTTTTTTTTTCTTTGAATTTTGGTTGCTTTTTAACCCATTTACAGTCCAGAAAATCAAATGATTCTCAGTGATGTTTTTCTGACTTTGTTCAGCCACTTTCCTTGACCAATAAGTCGTTCGGCCAGCTGAGACCGAGGACCAGTGTTAGAAAGCAAAGCTATCCTCTCCCCTGTTTCCTGGCAGCTCCACTTCAAGCTCAGGTCATTCAGGAACTTTAGAAATTTCTTGCATGCGCACAATGCTGTAGGGCAAAAAGGCTATTATTTTACATGACATCAATTTAGTTAGCAATACTGTTAGCTAAATGAAACCTGGTGATACAAGTATTGTTTATCAAATCAAAGAGATTTAATTTGATTTGAAGTATTGTTTATGTAATGCAGTGTGCTGCAGGAAAAGTAAAAACTTCAAATAACTCAAAACACCTTGTATTATGTTTTCTTGCTCTCTGTGTCAGCTACTCTACACACAAACTCATTACCATAGCAACTGACATCAACACCACTAATGTATCAACACCAAAAGACAAGTGAAATATTTCTCACGCAAAGAAAAGAACATTCAACCCTTTACAATTTTATGTTTTCAGGGTTGTTGTTTATTTTTATGATTATTAATAAGTGATCGCTGTTGTAGATGGTAGAATTTAACTACCTGCTCTACTAATGATCTGTCAGAGTTGGTATGTGAGTTAACCTTTTGTAACTGAACAGAAACACACCCAAATGTGTAGCTATGCTGCACAGTTCGGTCAAAGTAGCATAACTGATCTACCTCCTCCTCTTTCATTATTTTTTTTTTAATTCAAACTTTTTCCTGACATTGTTATCTAGTCGTCATATCGTGTTCACAATTAGAAGCAAAGCACTGCATCCCTTTTCTTTTGTATATTATGCGTACATTTAAATATTAGCATTATGTTGACAACTTTACAGTCATCACCGGTGAGCAGCTTTCTGGCTTTCATCTTATGAAATCATTTTATTGTACATTTGGATGTATACAGTGAAACATGAAATCCCTCTTTAGCTTTCTAGAAGAAAACAAAAGAGTTTAAACTAACTGATAATGAAACTATTTATAACTTTACCCACCTTGAAAAAAACGGAATCCTATTTAAAGAAAATAGATGCTATAATATGATGATGCCACCCCCATCTATCACTGCAGGTGTGGTGTACCTTAGGTGTACTGCGTCATTTTTGTTTTAAGCAAACCTTTTCAATCTGTGGCCAAAAAGTTCAAGTTAAAATTTATTGACAAACAAATTTATTGGCAAAACTACTTGGAAGCAGCAGTAAGTGTTTGTCAGTTATTTAAGTACTCAATTCAGGCTTTCCATGTCTGGAATATATTTGGTTGCATTTGTTGTTTAATACAACATAAAATGTTTTAAAGAAGGTAAAGTGGTGATTAAGTGATCAAGTCAAGAGCAGCTTAATGAGGAGCAACAAGACCGTAAAAAATTTAATTTTTCATGTTTTTTTGTGATGTCCTCCTTGTTACATATTTTCTCAAATTACTTCAAATTTGATATTTAACCTGGTGATTCTTGTTTTTTTTTTATCGGTTTTATTATGGGATAATGGGATTCTCATTTGCACAGCGAGAATCCCATTATCTTATGTAATCACTCGACAAACTGAGTTTGGCTAAACCATGCAAATAAGCAAATTAAAGGTAGATAACATGATTTTTTTCATGGTTTTATTATCCCACGCAACTTTATCAGAAGTATGCAGAATTTTGAGATTATTATTACTATAGCTAAAAATGCAGTTTATTACAGTCTTGTTTTGACTCCATTAGTGACCGGGTTGTCAACAAAGTCAGCCCAGTCTGGTTATTTGAAAGAAATCTGTCGAATCAAACACTATCAGCTCATACTCGTATATACGCAAGCCACTTATGGCCAAAACATGGCAGAGTTGGCTAAGGAAACACTGTGCACTGTATTTGTTTTGAGCTGGCTCTCAGAACCACCAGCATCTTTGAGTCACTGAAAAAAATAGACAGAGAAGAAGCAAAAGTGCAGGCAGAACAAGTTTTTAGATTGTAACAGGGATAAGAAAGCCCCAGAGTGGGGTTGTGGCGCAGTGTAAAAATGAAAAGTAAACAAGATTTTCTGACAGCTAAAGAGTCTCCTGGCATCAACCATGCTCATGTTCTCCAGACAGAACCATTTCGCGTTACCAAGGGAGATGTACAGACAGCCGCAGGGCACAGCACACTCAAGCCCTCGCTGTGTGTGCGTGTGTGGATATTTTGTGTTAAGTCACATGGTTAAAATGTGGGCCAGAGCCAGTGTTGTGACTACCTGTACCTGTGTGATCAGGAGGGTTACATTTAAACCCCAGAAAGCTTCAGAGCCTACCTGCTCTGTGAACCAGACTCCTAGAACATCAGGGTGGGCAGGCAGGGGGGGATATTTGCATTAGAAAAAACTAAAAGGTCAAACACACACGAGTTTCCTTAAAATCTTTGCATGCATGTTAATAGTGAGCCTAAATGACTATTAGTTAGAATCTAAGCTGCAGAGAGGATAACATAACTTTAAGAGAACACCTAATGATCAGCTCTGTGCAGTGTGGCTCCTTCTCTGCTCACATCTTCTTACTGTTCTGCTTTTTCCCCCCATTGATCCTCAGTGGTTTTGTTAATGAAAACTTAAGGCCCAAAAACATCTAATGCTCCCAGGAGAGATTATCTACTGGGTTCAACTGGTGAAGGAGGCAAGGATCCACCAGGAGCACATGTTTGCAGAGCTGTGCTGAAGGTAATGAAAAAGCTTTCTAATTACCTTTCCGGTGTTGATTTCCAAAAGAAAGTCCCAAGGATAAGTCACGACAGCTTCTTCATTAGTCTTCCCTCAAGGCAGGTATCCATGTTGCTTCAGTTCTAATCTACTCTTCCTCACTGTGTTCCTCTTTGGTCTGTTAAAAGAAGCTACAGAGGGTTTTTGAGCAACTTCTTGGAAGTCTCTTCTCAATGTTTACACTAAATGTTGTTTAGTGTACAATTAAAACAATTTAAATGGGTTTGGGCATAATAGGAAGAGTGGCTGGTTGACCTGAAGCCATGATGATCTGCTCAATTGTAGAATTCATGCCCATAAACCAGGGTTGGGCAATCCTGGTCCTTGAGGTCAGGTGTCCTGCAGCTCTTAATGTCTCCCTGGTCCAACACACTTGAATCCAACAGCTGAATCACCTCCTCAGTGCAGTCAGGTTCTCCAGAGTCCTGCTAACAACCTCATTATTTGACTCAGGTGTGTTGAAGACACATCTAAAAGTTGCAGGAGACCGGCCCTCCAGGCCTGGAGTTGCCCAACCCTGCCATAGACTGATTTAATTGCAGCTAAATCTTGCCAACAAAATAAGCACAGCACCAAGTTCAGCACCCAAAGGAAATGATCCACTTTGGTATGAGTTGGTATTTACATGCTATGATTGGCCAGAAACTGGCATGCTACACTGGGTGGCACTGGTGCCATCACTTACCAACCAAGTGGTGTCAGGCAAACAATTACAATCTTTTATTGTGGAATGAATGATGAGAATATCTATGCAAAAGTTAGATTGTGAAATTCAATAAGAAAGACAGTGCATGTCACACTCTGTGGGGCCAACATCTCTAAGTGTTTCATTGACTAAAGCAGAAATTGTAAGTTGTGGTGTAATCTGATATTTAAACTCCTAAACACTATTGCAAATGGGATTTGTCCATTGTATTGAAACAGAACCTGTCTTATAAACTACCTTATTAATTTGAATTTGTGTTGTGAAAAATGATTGCTAAGCTCCAGCTCTAACCTGGCTATTGCCTGATTACAACAGTTACACAATAATTAAATAAAAATAAAACAGTTACACATAATTTTTTATGGTCTTTGTGAAGTGATATTTCAAATCTTGCATGTCCAGCTGACCAGGAAGTCGGTATCCTACACTTAAACAGTTTCATGATTAATTTAGATTAAATGTTCTGCTAAAAATCTTCAATGATAAATCTGTTGACCAATGCGATGATACATTTTGGCAATAATATAAAAAACAAACCTCCTCAGTAGTTTGAACATTAGATACGATTTTTAATTAATCTTTTTCTGTTATTATTTTTAGTCTGTGTAAAAATGTCATGTAGCTGATCATGTTTTCCTGAAGACCACCCATTGATCTCAGCAGCCTAACTGGACATACTGAGGGTCGTCATCTGATGCAGAGCCTTTTTAGGTGACATCTGTTGTTGGCTAATTTCTGCATGGCAGCCCAGTTAACAATAAACCAGGTCAGAAGTGAAGGACGGCCCTCAGCTTCTCAGACTAATTCCACTTTATTGCAAACTCAGTCACATGCTCCCTGTTTTCCAAAACCTGGTGCTGGGGTTAATAATCTTGGAGTTTATAATAAATGTTAACCCATTTATAACTCCACACTGAATCACAGTCATTCTGTCACAATTCCCAAAATGAATTGTATTCATGAAGTTTAAAAAATAACATCTTTTGTTGGTTTTAGGATTGCTAACTGACAATTTATTTTCCTCCGTAAACTCTGGAAACTTTGAGAATGTTGCTGTTTTATGATCTCTGTGGTAATTAGGACATGTGATGCCTTTAGTAATGAAGAGCTGTTTAAAAACAAGCAGAAGAAAAGCTTTTTGCACCTGTTTGTCTGCTAGTTCGTCAATCCCCACCTCTGACTGGCCAGGCTTACCCTGCCCAATGAAAGGCTGCAGTGATATGCAGATGGATGGCAGCCGGAGTCGGATGATCTGCTGATGCCTGACAGCCGGCGTGGTTTGCAGCAGTAACATGCTGTTGCATATCTACAGATGTCTACCAATCTCCCCTGTCCTTCTGCTGCCTTGGGCCGCGGCCCCCTCCCATGGAGGGATAAATGTCAGAGTGTCAGGACGTACAGATGCTGATCTGTCATTGTTTGAGGCCAGGCCAGCGCCCACAATAATAATTGATTTCCTCCCAGCCCCCACTCACAGGCACATGACTTTTTGTGGAGGAATCGGTGTCTTTTGTGAAGCCACAGGTGACCTTTAACCCCTAAGCTGACCTCCCCCCACTCACTACCATCCCCCTTAGGGCAAACTCACACATAGCTAAGCTCCAAGTCACATTTTCTCACCTCGTCATTCACCCTTAAGGCACACTTATGCACAGATGCTTTTGTAACAGGAATGATTGAATCTTCTCCATTTTGCTTCCTTTCTAGGAGGCCTTGGTGGGTGGGGCAGCCTCCTGCAGGCCGTTAGTGAGCAGTGAGCCTCCACCCTTAATTAATAAGGGAAGATGATAGACATGAGGCAAAGACAGAGAAGATGCTGGAACTGTCAGTTGGGATTAAACTGAGTGATCAACTGATTTTGACAGAACTACATTAATTAGGATCAAACTGAGCTGCATTTAGTCAGATCAAAATTTGAATACTCTCACCAGCCACTTTATTAGGTACACCAGTATAATTGTTCACTACCAGAAATAATAAATTAGCCAATCCCATGATGGTAAGTTGATGCATTCAGGTATCTAGATGTGGGGAAGACAATCTGCTGAAGGTCAATGAGAAATTCTCATTTATTACTGCATATGCAAGAATGTCTTGGCTAAACAATTTCCATGTAAAAAATGGTCCACTGGGATCTGGAACACATACCAGTCTGAACTAGCCCGAAAAGGCTCAGGGAGCGGGAAGAGAAGAGGTGATGCACCGCCCTCTGGTCTGGTGAAGCTCCAGAAGTTCCTTGAAGAAGTTTCTTTTGGGGGGTTATGAGGAAGTTTTTTTTTTTTTTGAGAACGAGGATGAGAATTTCTTTGGAATTCAACACCACACAGAACAACAACCAGACCCACATTCTTCACCAGGCCTGGTGTAATATTCTCTTGCTTTGGTGTTTACCAAGACTGAGCTATTTTGGGCTCAGCGTTATTTCTGAGAGCAAAACCTCATAGGAGGATTTATGTCTGGGAGCGTTTTTCCTGATGTATGGACTATTGCATGAGTTACTCCACAGTGGTGGAGTTTAGAGTGTTTTGGGTGAAGTATATTTGCATCTGAACAGCTGATTTGTTAATTACAACATGCACCGACTTGAGTTGAATTTGGTTTGAACTGGATTTTATGGTTTTTGGTGTAAGTTGGATCTGTTGGTCTTGTGTGTGTCGAAATGATATTTATTGTGTAGATGCAGTATAAATAAACTGAATTGAGATGAATAATTAAAACACATAGAGCAGAAGAGCTGTTGGAGTTCTCCAGAATTAGCTTGTTTCCATCAGTGTGTGATTGACACGCACTGTTTAGTCTTACTGTAATTCCAAATCCATTAGTATTGCCATGTGAAAGGTTCCTGAGGGAGCTCACACACCACCATGGAGCTACCTTGGGGGAGATTACTCATTATCTGAGCAGATAACCAATCAGAGAGCGTCTCTCTGCATCATCAAAGAGTTGGAGCAAAGGCCCCTTAAAGTTTCAAAGCAAGCAATTTCCCCGTCTTTTTAGAAGCTAATTAACTTTCCCCCAGTTTAAAGATACACTTGGGTTTTCACAAGTTTGTTTTGCTCACTCGATCATCCGAATTTGGAGAAATTACACAGAATAGTACCAACACAGTGTTGTGTAAAAACAGGCAGCAATCAGAAATGTGAAAAGATGAAAGTAGTGTTTTTAGGATAAATATTTATGATGAGTTTATTTGCAAATTACCCTACTTTTGCTACACTGCAAAAGGAGAAAAATACAGGCTGCCTCATTACATTCTCCACTGCCAGTGGGATGGGATGAGTCAGGAAAAATGAGCAGAGGAATCACAAATATGTTGATCAGGTATTGTCCAACATACAAGCACACTGAGAACTTTAGACCTTAAAGGGTATGCTCTATAACAGGGGTCTCAAACTCAATTTACCCAGGGGCCGCTGAAGGCAGAGTCTTGGTGAGGCTGGGCCGCATAAAAGATTCCACAAAAAAACATTTAAAAAATATCCTCAAATGTCATCAACGTTTAATTATTTCTCCAATACATGTACTGCAGGCTTTGGCTTTGACAAAGACATGATGAGTGTGTGACAAAATTTAGGGTGCATTCACACTGCAGCCTGAAGTGACCCAATTCCAATTGAAATCAGATTTTTTTTGCCAGCCCGTTTACACTGGCACACATATGTGACCTGTATGCGTTCTGCAGTCTAACGGGCAAACGACCTGAAAGTTTCCCGCATGCGCAGTAGAGGGCGCAATAGCGTCAGGTTTCTCAGTGTTTTACCAACCGTCATAAAAAGAAGAAGTAGTGCTCGGTGTTTACATAGACATAATATAAGGATAGACCCTCATGCACCGCTCTCGC
>NW_015113468.1:259730-260398 GCF_001443285.1 Poecilia latipinna | reverse complement strand
ATGGACCTATAACCAGGGGTGAAAGTAAGGGGGTACGGAGGGGTACTGCGTACCCCCAAAAGATTTAGCGGGGGTACGCAGTACCCTCAAGAAAATGGAGCGGCTGTCTGCTGTAAAGAATCAGCGGGTGCACACAGCCGTGAGTGCGTCCGCTGATTAGACATGACTGACTGGTTATTCTAACAATGACCAGTCTAAAACAGTGGTTTTTAACCTTTTTTGAGGTACCAAACCCACCAGTTTCATATGCGCATTCACTGAACCCTTCTAATAAGTAAAATATCGCCTGCGCTGCTGGAAACTGTTGAGCGGAGGGGGGGAAGTCGGGGGTACGTGCTCCTCCGCAGCACTGATCGGCTAAGCAATGTAACGTGATCCTTTGCAGCAAGTGATGGCAAAGTGGCATGACTTTACACAGGTGTGTCTTTACCTCCGTGGCAGAGGCTCCGCCGAACCACTGAGACCGACTCATCGAACCCCTGGGGTTCGATCGAACCCAGGTTAAGAACCACTGGTCTAAAACATGACTTAAGTTAATAAATAGCTTTTTTCTCATTCATATTGTTTCTGAACTGTTCGTGATATGCTAGACCCTCAATTCTCCACCTTTTGCCCCCCTCGGAGTTCGAAGCTTTCGTCAACTGCCAGCCTTAAAGGTCAACATTGTT
>NW_015113468.1:191099-253787 GCF_001443285.1 Poecilia latipinna | reverse complement strand
GACTAATAGATGGAATGGATCTTTGGTCTGGTTGGAGGCATCGGTGAATGGACTTCTTGCTCTGACTGTTTGTGCCGCTGTCAGGATGTCGGTGTCTGACTTCCACCTGAACTTTGACACGATGGAGGTGTGTCACCTGACGGAGGCGCAGAGCGCGCCCGGCTCTGACGTGTCGCCGTGGAAATGCGTCATGCATCATGGAGCCTGGATACCGAACATCACAGCTGGAGGACCTCCTGAAAACAGTGAGACAGTTTAACATTTACAGTCATTTATGATCCAGTATGAGAAAAACCTCAGAGCAGTTTGACGACTTTACGTGAACAAATCAGTTTACAGTAAAGTGGAAGGAAAATTATACATGTTATTTAAATGTTTATGTTATTAAGAAAAGTAAATTGGGTTGAGTTGGGGGGCGTGGCCAGCATGAGCTGATTTGGATTTAAAGAAACAGAATCATAAAAAAACTCATACAGAAGAGCTAATAGGAAAACTACTTTGATCCTCAGGAATATAAACTCTGTTTGCCTGTTGACTTCAGATCATGGCTGTGTGTGTGTGTGTGTGTGTGTGTGTGTGTGTGTGTGTGTGTGTGTGTGTGTGTGTGTTCCAGACTTCTTCTGGCAGAATCCCCAGTTCCTTTTGGTTCTGTCGGAGGTGGACAGAAACAGCCAAAAAGGCTGTTCCTTCATTGTGGCCCTCATGCAGAAATATCAGAGACGCCGAGGCATTAATCTCACTGTGGGCCTGCATATATACCAGGTACACACACACACACACACACACACACACACACACACACACACAGAGGCAGATATGGTCCCGAAGTCAGGTATCGATGCATTTAATGACCCAACTTGAGAACAGAATTCTAGGATAAGGAGTGGAGGAGGACTTACACTGCAAAACCACAAAATATTACCAAGCATTTTTCTCTAGATTCTAGTGCAAAAATACTTGTGTGTTTTGTGTTTTTGCAGTGTGCTCCAAGTATTTTGGTTTAGTTTTTTGTGCAAATATTTTAGTTAACTTAAAACTAACTTACAAGTAACTTTTTAGCAAGAAATAGGAGCCTGTGTTGAGTAAATAATTCCTTAATATTGAGAAAAAATTCCAGTTCAGGCAGATTATTTCACTCATAAAATGGAGAAGAAATGAAATAATGTGTCAGTTTTTGTTTTGTGGGTTTTACAGTGTGGAGCTGTTTTACCTTCCAGCTTCTGTTAGTGAAGGATCAGGAGATGCCGTGATGTTTACATCGTCTCTGTAGTGATCAAGTTAGCTGAAATGCTTCCTGCTAGCTGATCTGGTTTTAACGTTTATTCCGGTTCGATTTGCCAACATTCATTTAAAAACTTGTAATAAAACATGTTTGTGTCTCCAGGCTCATCCTCAGAACACCTTCCTGTCAGCAGAGGATCTGCGGAGAGGCTTCCTCTTCTGCACGAGCTACTCGACGCGGCGGGAGGTCGTCCTCCGCACCTCGCTCCCTCCGGGTCGCTACATCATCATCCCCTCGACCTCTGAACCCAACCAGCAGGGGGAGTTCCTGCTCAGGGTGCTGACGGAGCCGGGCAGCCACGCCACGTCGGTTTCTGTCGTTTACCTTTTCGTTGTAGTTTTATTTCATTTGTTTGATTAATTCAGTTAGTTTTAGTCTTTGTTCGTTGTTATTAGTTAAATAATGTTTTAGTTTAGTTTTTAGAGTGTGCTTGCTGGTTTTATTAGTTAAATATAGGTCAGTTTTTATTAGTTATCAGAATAGCTTTCATTTTTTCATACTTTGACTTTTTTTTCAAACTGTAAAAAAAGTATTGTTTTAAATGATTTTTAAAAATCATTAGAAAGAGAGAACAATTATTCATCTGTTACATTTGCCTCATAAATAATATAAAAATATTCAAAAATATGTTTTTTTTTACTCTTAACTTTAATGATTTTAAATCATTTTGATTCATTATGTCCTGAAGTGTAAAGCCAGAGAACTGAATGAGGTTTGCTTTCTTTTCCCCCTGACTGTGTGTTTTATTTGCTGTTTTGAATGTTTTTTTCAGTCCGGCTCACAAACCGACGCCGCTCGACGCTTTGTCGAGGAGAGAGGTAACGCAAAGTTTTCATTTCTCCCAAATCAGAGTTAGGATCGCGTCCTGTGGTGTAAAACAGACTCATAAGGTTTTTCAGCTTTTAAAACATTTACTAACATTTAAACTAATTATTTATAAAAGAAAATCTGTAAGAACCAGAATCTGATTCCTCTTTGGAGCCTGCAGTTCCTATGTGAGCCAGAGGTGGCGCCAAACCCTGAAGCAAACCGTCAAATCAGGGTTTTTGTTTTTTGTAGTTTGGTACGAAAAGCTTGTTAAAAATAATCGCAGGCCAAAAGAATATTTAATTTTTTAGAACTAAAATTACAAAAAATATATAATTGATTTGTATATCTTCTCAAAAATAAACAAAGGAAATATTTTAATTAAACAAAGAAATTAGGCAGGGCTTATGAATAATTTTGAATCCAAACCTTAAAAATCAATTAAAATTTTGTCTCTTTATAATAAAGGCATTAAGTTTTGGAGTAAAAAAATACAAATTCACATTGGACATTTTCAGCAATAAGACAAGAAAATGGATCACTGTTTAAATGTTTAATAAATTAGCTAAGAGCAGATTTAGTTGCACTAAAGTCTTCCTTTGAGTAAAAGTTTCTGATATAAATGTCCCGTTTTATTTCCCTGAGTGGAGACAGGAAAACGTCCCGCTTCCTTCCTGCTGCGGATGTTTGAGCCGATTTATTTATTCTGTGCCGTTTGGACAGAAGTGGCTGATTGAAGGTTTGTGATTTTCCCTGCAGCACTCGTTTCCTCACCAGGCCGCGCTGCCGACGGACGCAGCCATCAGAAAGCTTTTCCACAGACACAGCAACAAGGTGAGGCCCGACGTTCACCACAGGTTCTGGTTCTGGGTGGGAACTGGGAAACCGCAGACTGGAAGGAGGCTGGAGAAGTTCTGATGCTTTAAAATGATTCAGGTTCAATCAGTTGTTTTCAAGGCCTGGAAAGTGTTTAATATTCAAACAGAACAGCTCTGTAATAAAATGTAACGTTTGATTAAAAGGCCAGATGAGGACAGTCAGTTTTAATAAAATATTATAATAATAATGATGAAACTGTTTTTTAAAATCAAAGCAGACTAAACTTTTCTTGTTTTATGTCAGTCATAATTGCCACAATTATTTATTTTTGCTAAATGCCAGAAAATTTAGCTAGAAGGAACGGTCTAGTCAAAGTCTGAAAACAATTCCTCTATAGTTTTTAATGACAGTGAAACAGCCTGTTGTTAAAAACAGGTTGTTTCACTTTCCCAACCTTAATAAAAAAGGTTCATACTGGTAAAATCCTGGAAAATGCTTGAATTTCCTGTAGGTGTTTTCAAGGTTGGGAAAGTTTTTGATTTCTGCATGAAGTCCTTGAAAGTTCTTGATGTTCAAACTGCACAGTCTGGAAATAAAGTTCAATCTAATGTTTGATTAAAAGCTTAAATTTGGAAAATATTTACATTTGAAACCAGACCTCCTTGAAAATCTTTAAAAGTTTTGAATTGTTCCTTGTGTTCTTCTCCAGGAGGGTTTGTGTAAACCTGTGCGGCTGCAGCGGCTGCTGACTGAGGCGCTGCAGGGCGGAGGTTCGTTTCTCTCCATGTTTCCTCTCAAACCGCCACATTTCACCAGCTCTCTGGCTAAAATGGCCGCCTGTGGTGTGTTCAGTGTTGGCAGGAAGTGAGCGGTACCTTTCTCTGGAGCACTGCAAGAGCCTGGTAGTCCTGATGGACGTATCCTCACAGAACCCACCGGGACGCTTCGGCTCAAACGGACCCACACCGGTTCCTACATAAACAAAATGTTTGTTAAAGAGAAAATATAAAAACAGGAAGCTGCTAAACTGCTTCCTCTGCAGTTCCACTTTGAGCCAGAGGTGGTGCCAAATCCCAGTATGTTAAAATCGGTCATCAGGAAACTGTGATGCTAACAGTCTTTTTCTAATTTGGTACAAAAAGCTTGTTAAAAATACTCACAGGCCAAAAAATTACATTATTTTTGAAAACTAAAATTAAAAAAATATATTCTGGATTTATATATCAAAAAAGCAGGCAATATTTTAATTAAACTTTAATTAAACATATTAACGGCTATTAGTAACATATGAATAATTTTCAACCCAAAACAGTCGGGATGTTTCAGTTGAATACTTTTAGCTTTTAGTTTTTACAGCGCGCGGACTCTGCGCTGCGTTCGAGGACAGTCGGGATGTTCCGGTTGCTTGCCTTGACCTCGCTGTTTTCTGCAGAGCCAAGGCAAAGCGAAGCTGAACTGGTCTGACTTCCAGCTGCTGTGGGACAAAATCAGGAAGTGGACGGTAACCATAGCAACACCGGCATCTCTTACACCACCGGATGTCCCACGGCTGCAGATATTTTCATTCCTTCACAGGAAAACATGAGATGTTCTGGTTTTTCACTCGCTCTCTGCTCCTTTTCTTTGTTGTTGTTTTTGTTTTTAGGATATCTTCCTGGTTTACGACACGAATAAAACTCATCACCTGGAGTACAAAGAGGTCGAACCGGCCCTGAAGGCAGCAGGTAGACAGCTTAAACAAATATTTTAAAAAATATTTTATAAAAAAAAAAAGCTCCATACTGCAGCTTTAAGTTTTTAATCTAAAGTTTCAGCTTCGTTGTGTTTCTTGGTTTGTTTTTTGACAAAATCTTCCTCATTGTGATTTTCCCTCTGGCATTGTGGCATTTTGATAAAAATGAGATTAATCAGCTCTAGAGTTTTAGTTCGGAGTAACGAAGTCTCCTGTCGCCGCTCAGTAAACCAGAAGCCGCTGGTTTTTGCTGACCGCTGCGTCTGCTGCAGGCATCATGGTGAATGGTCTGGTGATGCAGCTGGTGGGACTGAGATACACGGAGAGCGACCTGACCATCAGCTACCCCGGCTTCCTGTTCCTGCTCATGAAGATGGAGAGCATGATCCGTAAGAGCGGCCAGGAAACGCAGACTGCTTTCTTCTTCTTCTGCTGACAAATTTCATGATGCAACCTGGAGCTAAAAGGAACATACTGGGATGGAAAACTCTGTTTCATTCCTTTAGTGTCTAGTGTCACTAATTCGCATCATACCTACATGTACTCAAATATGGGTGCAATGATCAAATTCATAATCTATAATTTAACACCTGGTCATCCAGTTCTGTATAAATCCATCAGAATTTCTGATTCATTTGTGGTTTTATTTCTAAATGAATGTTTTTAATCATGATTTTCCCCAGAAAATGAGAACATTCAAACTTCATCATTGCTTCCTTCTTCTTCTTCAGACAAATTTCAAGTTCATGACGTAATGGGACTTGGAACCATAACAATCAGCTACACACAGGTAAGAACAGGAACTAATTAAAGCTTAAAATAACATAAAAGGTTTAACAGTTTTAGTAAAAACTGACGGGAAATCATCAGAAATTCCCAGGAAGAGTTACAGGGCCATTTCCAAACCATCTGAAGTTCATAATTATACAGAGAGAAAATAATTCTAAATTATTAGATTATTATAAAGTCAAAACAAAAACAATCCAGGGGCTTCATCTCAGGCTCTCCAGGAATCTGAAATGTTCAAGTTCAAGATGAGAAAACTGGAAAAAAACTGAAATAAAAAATGTTTGACAGACAATATAAAATAAAATAAATATCCTTCAGTGTCCCAGAGTGGGAAAGTTCAGGTGCAGGGCCGTATTTACAGGAACCGGGGCCCCGGGCTGGAGACAGATTAATCCACCACAGAAAACTCCTCCTAATGCAAATAACAAATTATGTAGTTTTATACATGAATTAATGCACAGCAGGTTTTATACGTCACCTGAGCATTAGCTTCTTATTTCAAATATTTATGTATTGTTTATATTCATAAAAATCCCCAAAATGTAATTAATTTGATGTCGAACTATGAGTTTTATATAAGATAGAATGCAAAATCTTGCAAAAAAAATGTTTTAAATTCATAAAGATTTTTAAGGTATTCATAGAAAAGAAATCTTTTCTGCCCAACAAATATTAACGCCCTGGGCTACTGCCTGCAGGAGCATATATATGTATATATATATATATATATATATATATTAGAATAAGAGACTTTACTGTAAGGACAAATTTACAGCATGAGGAGAATAGTGACTCGGTTATTTAAAAAATAGCAACATTAAAAAATATGCAGGTAATTTAGAGGAAACGGGTACAAAATGTGCAGAAATACACTGCAAAAACAACATTTTTGAAATAAGACTAAACTAAGTTATTACTGACTTTTCAGCAAGATATAGGAGCTTGTTTTAAGACTGTAAATCCTTAATATTGATAACATTACTAGTTCTATTACTATCACTTACTGGAACATTTATTTTCTAAATTAAATACCAGTGTAACAAGGATTTTTCATCAACATTAAGGATTTAACTCCTGTATTTTGCTTAAAAAGTTGCTTGAAAGTTTTGTCTTAATTCAAGTGAACTGAGACGTTTAAGCTAGAAACTAAAATACTTAGTAAGATTTTGTGTTTTTTCAGTGTAAATGAAAATGCTGACAGACACTACAGTATTTTATTTTATAGACTTTAGATTTAAATGCCTTAATGATGTTAAAGTCTGAAAACCTTCCAATGTGCTCCAGCATGTTTTGAGTGATCTGACTTCCTGTTTGATGCGTCTCAACCGTTTCCTGCTCTCTGATTGGTTCCAGTGGCTCTACATGACCTTGTACAGCTGAGGCGGACCCGCTGCGCCCGGATCCACTTTGTTTCGCTTCCTTTTCGTTTTTATTCTCCCACATGTGAACCTTTTATCACCATGATCAGAGCCTGCTTATTTGGGTCTCTTGAGGAAATTTAAAATTTCATTTACCCGTTTAATCTTCTTCTAAACATTGAATGTTGAGTCTGGTGAAAATATTTCCTCAATAAATTCAGCTTTTACTGATTATTTTATTGTCTGTTTATTCCTCTGAAATTTATTTTACAACTGGATTTAAACATGAAGGAAAGTTTTACAATTTAAAAATATAAATACAAAATATTTTAACAGTCATTTACTCTAAAAAATACTTCATTCTACAGAGAAACTAAATTCATTCAGGTTTGCAGATGCCAACAGCAGTGAATAGGAAAAGTCTCCTGTAGCAGTCTGTATTGCAGCGTTTCAGATTAAGCCTCTGGCTGAAGATGCTCTATTATACGACAGTTTGTTGATGTTTTATTTTTGTTCCTAATGTTCATTTTATGATTAATCCTGATTTGCACCATCTCCAGAGGTTCGAGTCGTCCCAAAAAATTTTTTTAACTGAAATCAAATATACCATGAACTAAAATAAAGCATGAAATATATATATATATATATATATATACATATATATATATACACACACACACCAGTTTTCCTTGTTAAAATGGCATCCATTTTGCTCTTTTGAAAAAAAAAAAAAAACTTAAATATTTAATCTATTCTTAGAAATGGAAACGGGATCAACGCGAGTCTTAATTTGAAAACACTTCCTGTGTTCAATTAAAATCAGATTTGGGTGCAACATGGTGGACTTTAGAGTGCAAGTAGATTCAGTTCTGGTTACCATGACGACAGAAGGAAACCGGAAAGCCTGGATTAGTTAGATTTTAATTTGAGACTCTGTTTTGTCCCAATTTATTCTTGAATTGTGTTGGCTGGCCGTAAAAAATTGATCCAGCGACCGCAGATGGCTCCTGAACCCTACTTTGAACACCATTTGTTTTAGACTGTTGGGCCGCCAGTCCAAACAAACAGAAGTATTTATATTCTTCTTCTTCAATGATAGAAAAACTCAGAAGTTGATTTGTTTGGTTGTTTGATGAACATTACATGTTTATTCCAGCAGGTGGCAGTGTGAACAAGATAAACCAACCAAAACAATGCAAGGATTAAAAGTGTTAAAGGGTGATTTTTATCAGAACATTTTACCAACATGTTTTAAATGAACCTATAAAATCCAGATGCGACGTTTTGATTTTATTTCTCCATCCAGAGGAAAATAATTCCAGAGTTAAAACATTTAATCCCAGATTAAAGGAAGAGACGAGCCAAGGCGTTTTGTAAGGAAACCTTTTATGTGTGCTTTGTGAAAGTCATGTATCATTAGACAGAAGGCGTTGCAGTTTCCAGTACAGCAGATAAGGTTCGATATTAAAGAGTACAAAAAAAGGAAAAAAATCATTTCTTTTTTCAACTTAACAGAAAAAAGAGGGAGGAAAACTTATTTCCCCCCCGTTTGATCCGCCCCTCCGGCCGCCTCCCCCTCCTCCCTCGTTAGTGGCGGATGTTACTCCAATTACCCGAGCGAGAACTCGGTCAGAACATGATTGCATAGTTTCTGGTTTTTCTTAATTTGGTTGCGGTTTGACATGATGGGAGCGTTTAAATAAGTACACCCCTCCTCTGGGAAGGGAGGAGCGGGACGGAGGACGTCTTCTAGAAATCCAGGAAACTTCAGAGATAAATTTGAGTATTTGTTCAGATTCGCCAAGCCACTGGGGAACCCCCCGATCCCGCCGCCTGGAAATAAACAACCGGCTCCGGGGTGGGAGGAAGTACCCCCCCCCCCCCAGCATATATCTCTCTAGGATCTAATACACAGACCTTGCCAGCTGCTGTAGGAGACCCTGACCTTTGACCCCCTCCCCCAGACCCCTCCCACCTGGCAAGAAGAAAAATTAAAATAAACAAAATTAGCATAAGTATCAGATTAGCTTGTGTGATCCCCCCCCAGTCCAGAATGCTGCCCCCCCGCCCCAGTTTTACCCACAAAACAAAAACCAAACGGGGTGAACTCAGGAAGTGCTGCCCCTGGATGTGCCCGTTCTAAACTTTCAGGACCTCCGGTTGAATCAACAAGCCGCGGGTCGGACAAATATTCTGGGAATCAAACGGGCACATCCGGGGCCAGCCGACAGAACCCCTGGACCCCCCGGGCCGCGCCGCCTCCTCCTCTACAGGTCGCTCTCTCCGTACAGGGCCGTGGAGAACGACATGTAGTCCAGGGCGCCGGGGACGCCGTCGGGCCCCGCGTACGGCGCCATGCGAGCGATGCAGTACTCGGCCTGGTCCGGCGGCAGCTCCCTCCGCAGCTCGTCAGCCGTGATGAAGTTCTGATGGGAGAAAGACGAGAGCAGAGAGACTGAAGCGACTCACGATGAACGGAGAGAAACAGAGAGCTGGAAATATCTAAACAACAACGGAGGGGGGAGGGCCGACACGCCGGAGCGTCTGAAAGAAAAACACCTGCAGCATCGACGAATGAGCACGCTCCGATGCATAAAACCATCCTGTGGACTGAATCTGTACAAACAGCATTTTGTTTGTGAAAAAACAAATTTTAAAATCTTCAGTTACTAGGTTAGTTGATTAAATCCATCATTGGATTCCAAAGGAAGTTAAAAAACAAAAATTGCAATAAAAAAAAGATTTAAAAGCTGAATGAGTTGAAGGCAGCCTGATGCCATCTGACCCGTCTAAACTTTGGAGTCTCAAAAAGTGTAACGTTTAGCTTCAGACTTCAGGTTTTCAATTAAAAAAAATCTATTTTAAAATACCAAAAGTGAGGCGTTAGTGTCCTGAATGAGCTGCCAAACATTTATAGAATTATAAGACAGGACCAGGATGTGACAACAGGCCAGTTGTCCAGGGGTCAGTTCGTTTGGCGCCGGCGATCCGGACCCGTCCTCCACTCACCTTGTCTCCAGCCAGGATCTTGAAGGAGGCGATGACCTGGTCGGCCGTGTCCGTGTCGGTCGTTTCCCTGGACATGAAGTCGATGAAGGCCTGGAAGGTCACGAAGCCGGAGCTGTTGGGATCTACGATGCCCATGATGCGGTTGAACTCCCCGTCGCCCTGGCAACCGAGAGAGCAGCACAGGTTAACCGGGGCGAGGCGGCGGCGGCTCGGGTCGGACACAGAGGTTAATGACGGCGGGAAAACATCCAGAGAACTGGGTGTTTTATTTCCCAGCATGCATGAGGACGGCGCCGTCTGATCGAAGGTTAACGTACGACGGAGACAGAAGACAAACGTCTGGGGCGATTCATGCCGAGACGACTGGACAAATGGACGAGGAGAGAAAACAAAGACGTGACGTTTACAGAAGTTCAGGCGTCTGCAGGTGAAGAGGAGGAAACTCTGAACTCAGTCCTGATGGATTCAATCAGTCCTGATGGATTCAATCAGTCCTGATGGATTCAATCAGTCCTGACCCGGAGTTCTAACAAAAAAAACACACGCTCCGGCTGAAAATAACGATCATTTAAGCAACCGATTAATTGATTACTCTGACGATTAATCGATTACTCTGACGATTAATCGATTACAAAGTTCTGCAGATTTTTCACTTTAATATAATATCAGAAATCCACTAAAACATTTAATTTTATTTATAATAATTTATTATTTATAATTAAATAAGGAAAACTTTTCATTGCCTAGAATGCAACAACATTCCTTTAGTGAACGCTAAAAAACTAAATGTGAAAAGCTCAGTTCTTTCTGCTTGGCTTCATACAGCGTAGGGCTGATTTGGTGATTAGTTTTGGATGAACTGATCAATAATTGATAGCAAAAAGTGATCAACAGGATCCTTTTCTTTTCTTTTTTTATTTTACAAAATTTGGAGCCAAACTTGCCACTATCTGGGAGTTCTGAGAAACAATTAGACAAAAATGTTTCTTTTTAATCTTGAATGCAAATGTATTTATTTTTATACAGTTTGGGCCTAATTACTGCTCTGAGTATGTTGTTCTTTCTACAAATAGCCTTCTAACAAAAATTGTGTTCTCCAGTTAACGATTAATCGATGACTAAATTAGTTGATTAATCGTTTTAAGACGATCCTTCACTGCTTCGTCCAGGTGAGTTTTCGCCCTGCAGACGCCCTGAGGAACACCAGGAGGCAGCAGCAGTACCAGACTGTTTCCTGTAGAAATGAGCAGAGCCCGGAAATCATCCGACACCATCTGACCCGATCGCTTCTGCAGCCGCCGCAGCACAGCAAAGGTCGAAGGTCACGGAGACGAGGAAAGGACGGACAGAGATATAGAGAGGTGGAAGATGTGAAGATAAAAACCACAGACAGTTAACAGCTGCAGCGTAAAACAGACAGAGACAGACAGAGCTACAGAGACCCCTGGTGGACAGACAGGAACATCACAGCTGCCCGATCGCCACGACGACGACCCAAAGACACCCGGATCGGCCGGGACCGGCGTGGCTGATCGCTGACCCGACTTCACCTCCAACTTAAATCTACAAACTGACTGTTTAAAATAAATAACTGAGGAAAAATGTGTCTTAAATTTCTCTAAAATACGGAAGTCTTTTACTGCCAGAGATTGGAAGTAAATTCAGGAGCAACATGTCGTTACGAGAAACTTTCCAGTTTCAACAAGATTTAAAAACAAAAACCTGATTTCTCTCAATAAAACCAGAATATCTTCTCTTAAATAAGATGTAAAAATGAAATCTCTTGACATTTTTAGACGTCGGGAGCAAACAGAATATATAAAACTCGTATTGTATCAAGTTTTTTTTTACAATGTTTCAACATTTTAACATCGTCAAACTAATTTTGACAAGACTCTTGCATTTTAAGAAACTCGCCTTAAACAACTTTCTCGTTTGTATTAAAACGAAACTTTCTTGTCATGAAGAGATTCGACTCCTGAATTTATTTTCAGGCTCCAGCAGTTAAACGTTTCTGCACTAAAGGGATTAAAATCCGTCTTTATTCTGCATTTATTACAGTTTTTAGAGAAACAGCAAAGTAAAGCTCAGCCCTGACAGCTGATTTCAGGGTTGGAGGCGAGTCAGCGATGGCCGCCGGGCTCCCGCTCGGCGCCCGCTCGGCGCCCGCTCGGACCCGGCACGGACCCAGGCGCCCGCTCGGACCCGGCACGGACCCAGGCGCCCGCTCCGGACCCAGGCGCCCGCTCCGGACCCAGGCGCCCGCTCCGGACCCAGGCGCCCGCTCCGGACCCAGGCGCCCGCTCCGGACCCGGCTGCTCCTACCTGCTTGTCGTTCTCCACATCGTAGCCCAGGCTGATCAGACAGGCCTTGAACTCCTCCGCCTTCAGGGCTCCACTGTGATCCTGCGGTCGGCCAGGCAGCCGTAAGAGCAACGCATCATGAGGATGAAGGGATGGATGGATGATGGATGGACGGATGATGGATGGACGGATGATGGATGGACGGATGATGGATGGACGATGGAGGGACAGACAGACGGACATTGAAGGATGTTTAGACGACGTCAAAAACAAAAACACAGCAGACACGATGAATCTGATGACGGAGTGGCTGAAACACGGCGGAGTGATGAACGCTGTGACCTTCTCATCCTTATGATGCTTCCAGTTTAACAAAACCACAGAGAGGGACACCATGACACCACTGGCCTAGTTAAAGCAACTGAAAACAAACACTCTGCTGTCAAAATACGACTGGAAAATGGAGAGAAATACGAGTCATTCTAGAAAAATCTAAAGGAATATTATTTCCTGTTCTTTTTTTATTAAAACTTCTGCTGTTAATCAAAGAGAAGCCGGCCCACAGCCTCACAGAGCCACCACCGTGCTTCATCAGTAGGTCTGAGGGGCTTGAATTTGATTTAATGTGAGTTACAACATCATTTACTGGGACCAATAAAGTATTTTTTAAACTACAATATTCATCCTTGGTTTCAGTTGATCCGAATTCCGATTTATCGCAGAAATCCGATTTTATTTTCTGTGGTCATCTAATGAAATCCGACAGAATCAGACTTCTGTGTAAATCAGACGGTTTGCAACTCTAAAGCAATGAGCAGAAGAAGAACGACGACATCCCACAGCGACGCTCCGTTTATGGAAATCAAAATGGCCGCCGGAGTTTAAAGCGACTAAAAACAACCCGGCTGCTCGCCGCCGTCTGATCAACATCTCAGAGAAAAACACCAGTAAATGTTTAAATCTGTAAAATCTAAAGCTTCCTGTAACAAACTGTCCTGGATCAAGAGGAGAAGGGCGGCGCAGCGAGTGACCCCTGACCTTGTCGAAGTGGTTGAAGGAGGCGCGGTACTCGAACAGCTGCTCCTGGCTGATGCCCTTGGCGTCGCGTGTCAGGATCTGGTTCTCCACCTCGTTGATGGTTCTGGCGATGGTGGTGAGCAGCTGCTCCCAGCCGACACGGAGGTGCTGCAGCAGGAAACACACCGTTATCCAAACCGTTTTCTTATCCGTGCCGTGTGTCGTATCAAAGAAGCATAAGACTCCATTTCAAAATGCTGGAATATTTCTTCTTTTAACAGACGTATCAGGTATTACAGGTCTACACAGACGCAGGTCTGGAAAAAAATAAGAGGCCTCCTAAAATGATCAGTTTCTCTGATTTTACTCTTCATAGGTTTATGTTTGAGTGAAATAAACATTGTTGTTTAATTCTACAAACTGACAGCATGTCTCTGAAATTCCAAGCAAAGATTTAGTATTTAATCAGAAAATGACAGAAAAAGATGCAAAGAAAACAAGTTCATATTCATTTAACTCTGGAAGAGTTCAGGTGTCAGTGTTTGGTGGAATAACCTGGAGGTTTTCAATGGGTCAGTGCAGCGGCCTCTTCCGTCACATTATTTATCAACTAAATCTAAAAATATCAAAAATATATTGAATTTAAATAAAGATATAAAATATATTTATTTAAAAGATACTTGTATAAAATACAATGACTTAAATTATAATATTGCAGATACTTGGTGATCAAATCTGTGTCAACTGCAGGTATTTGAAATGTCCAGCAGGGGTCAGTGTTCAGCGACGCCTCATTAAAGCTTCACTGCTGAACAGCAACAGGATCTGATCGTCATCCATTTTCTGCAGAAAAACTGACTATTTGCTTGGTTTTATTTCATCTTTTAGTATTTCTGACTTGATTTTGATAAAACGTTTGGAAACCCAGTGTTGGATGAACCTTGTTGCAGTTAATCTGACGCCAACCGAAGTGTCTAAAAGCCCGTCATCCGCTCTGAGTGATACTTTACCTCCATGGTGTAGGACGTGTACTGGTTGTCAAAGATCAGCGCCTCCTGGATCTGCTGGTGGTGTCCCTCCAGCTTGTTGATTTCCGGCATGTAGGACAAGATGGTCTTCTGGTAATCCTTCAGGTTGGTCAGCTGGTCCTCCAGGGTGCCGTTCATCTCGATGGATATCCTGCCGATTTCCTGTAGACACAAAGGGAGCGGTTACGATCCGAACCGGCCGCCGGGAACATTCGCCAGCTCAGTGGTCCGTTACCTCCATCTTGGCCTGGATGTAGGCGCCGACCGAGTTGGCCTGGGCGGCGAAGGTGGCTCTCAGCGAGTCGTTGGAGTTTTGTTTGTTCAGCTCGTCCTGCAGGGCGCAGTCACGCTGCGGCACCATGGCCATGGCCTGCAGGATGCACAACGGGAGGCACGAAACATGTTACTCTACGATCTGAAACAATGACGAGGTCCAAGGGTTTCACATTTCACAGGTCAGAAAAAAGTTTAAATTTAAAACAGTTACATGAAGTTGGAAGTAGGTTAGCTATGCTAGCTTGATTATGAAAACCTTAACATGCAGATGTGCTGCAGAATTCAGTGCAAACAACATGAAAACAACCTATGGATACGAGTGAATGCAGAGTAATGGCGACTGCAGCGTCGCTAGCTGTAGCGGCTAACAGGCGATGTCCAGGAATCCTCTGCTAAACACGTCAACAGAGCAAAAAGAAACATCCAACACCATCTGATTATCCCTCTAAGGAAACTTCTCCTCACTGGTAATTAGTTTTAAAGTGATGAAATAATAAACTGGAAATAAAACCCAAAAAAGATGCGGGGGATGATCTAGAGAGATAAAAATCTAAACATAATAAAACTAAACAACATGATAAAACCTGAGGAAGATCAAATCTGTCATAGAAGCAGCAGCAGCGTGACAGCATGAGGCCAGCCCACCTTCTCCCACTTGCTGTCGATGCTCTGGGGCGTGATGGTGGTGTAGGGGTTGGCGCCGCTCAGCTTGATGCCGTTGCTCTGGGCGATCTTCTGCACCTCGGCCTGGATGGCCTGGATGGCCTCGCGCTCCTTGTTGGCCTCCGGCAGCGTGGACTTGAACTGCTCATGGGCCGAGATCAGACCCTGACAGGACAAACCAGAACCACATGTAGCTCCTCGTCGCTCACTCATGTCTGCATGTCAATTATGTCTAATGTAACATTTGTTTCTCGTTCCACCGGGTTTGTAGCCGTGTTTCAAATACAAATGCGTGTAAAAGTTTTTTTTTAAATGACGCTATTTTTGCCACTTGTTTTTTATTAGATTAATAGAAAGAAAACAATAAGAAACTAAATGGGGACTCTGGGTTAGCCGTTAGCCTGTTAGCGGATAAACAGTGCTGTTGCGTTGCTAGCAGCTACCTGGATCTCCTCGATGTTGTGAACGATGAACATGTCCTGCAGGTCCTCCATGGCGCCCTCCATCCAGTTGTTGAACGGCGCCGCCCTCTTGGCGTACTCCAGGTAGAGCTCATCTATCGACTCCAGCTGCTTCTCCGTTCGCTGGAGGCCAAAAAACAAGATGGCCGTCAGAACGGATCAGTGACGACAAAACTTAAAGCTTCTTGGACTATTTATCAGGAATCAGAACCATCAAAGCTGCTGCTTTAAGGTAAAGATGAAGAACATGGAGGCAGTCTACAACAGTCCCACAGCATGATGCTACCGCTACCGTGACTGGTACAATGTTGGGTTGAAAAGCTTTGCTGCAGTTATGCTCATTAATAATGGATGAAAACTTTAAATGCATGAATTAGAAAACAAAAAATCCCTAGGGCTAAAATGATTAATCAGATTAGCCATGATTAATCTGATTAATCACAGATTAAATTGATTAATCATTAACTAAAATAGTTTGAAAAAAGACATTTTGTTAAATCAGCATATTTAGAGCAATAATAAAGTTAAAACTGTACAAACAAATTTACATTTAAGATAGAAAAACCCATCTTAAATGTTTTTCTGTGAATATTTTCTACCCAGAACCCATCAGGTCGCAGTTTTAGCTTCACCTGGTTCAAAGTTTTAAAAATCCCACATTAAGCATTTTCTAATCTCCAATTATTAATCAGTTAATCCAATAATAATAATAATCACCCGATCAGCCATAATCTGTTAAATCCAGTAGAACGGTTTGATGGTTTCACATGCCAGGATTTTTTTTAGCCTTTGCTAAAACTGATCAAGCATTCACCCAAGGACTGCTGTTATTTAATTGATTATATATATTTAATTAATTTGTTCATTTGCAAGTTTTAAAGCATTTCTAATATAAAAAAATTAAGTGGTTAAATGAAAAATTGTGCCAATTTATAAAATCCGATTAACTGATCATCAAAATAATTGCTACTTGCAGCTCAAAGCTAAAGGCTTCCGACCAAAGCTGTTTGCAGACAGGCAGCACTTTTCCCATCATGCAACGCTGCAAACCTCGCAGCTGGTTTGAGTTTTACCTCCAGTGACTCTTTGCGGCTGTGGGTGAGCGAACCCAGGATGTCCCACTGTTCACAGATCTTCTGGCAGCGAGTGTTGACGCTGGCGGCGTCGTAATAGTCCAGTTCACTGTTGGACGCATTGAGGCAGTGAGTTACAGCGCCCCCCGGAGGTTAGCATGGCGTGTGTCGAAGCTCTCCACTTTTCCTTACTTGAGCTCCTGAGCGATGGCGGCGATCTGCTCCACTCGGTCCTGGTGGGCCGCCAGGTCGCTCTCGAAGGCCTCGTGTTTCCGTAGCAATGCTTTCACCTCCGACAGAGTGGAGGTCTCGTAGTCTTTCTGGGTCAACATGGCCTCCTTCCCTGCAGATGGATTTAAGAGTCATTCATCCACCTAACCACAGATTCAAACCTGACGATCTCACTTTGACAGCAACACTGGGGCTAAACGATTAATCACCATTAATTTGATTCATCGTGATTAATTGAAGTAATGGTGATTAATCGATTATTAAAATAATAGTAAGTGACTAAACATTAACTGGAGTATACAGACTTTAAAATGCATTTTTACTGAAACGACGCCACACTCTATTTCCAGCTGCAGCTCGTTTTGCCACCAGCTGTTCCTCCTTATAAGCTGAAAACTAGTTTAATTTAAACTGAACAAAAATACATACATTATGCATTTAAAGTGAAAAACCACTTAAAATGATTTTATACAGTAGAAATACATTAAAATATGCAAACTAAACAATTCCTTTATAAGAAAATGAACATATAGCCTAAAATGCAATCACAGCATTTCTTTAGAGAACATTTATACATTTTGCACACAAGAGAAAAATCTTTGCAAATATGTTTTACTGTGAACATTTTATCTTCAGTCTTTAGCT
Organism: Poecilia latipinna; assembly: GCF_001443285.1. Lineage (NCBI taxonomy): Eukaryota > Metazoa > Chordata > Actinopteri > Cyprinodontiformes > Poeciliidae > Poecilia > Poecilia latipinna. The sequence goes on along the minus strand of NW_015113468.1, from coordinate 236,293 downwards.
TAACCTGGTTCAAATTCAGTAAAAAATCTATTTAGTACCTTTTCATTAAATTATTAATCAGTTAATTAAAAACGCTACACTGTATTAATGAGATTTTCACATGATGATGTTAGAAGATTTTTCTAGCTGCAGATTCATTTTTGCTAGAAATGACCAAGAGTTCACAAAAGAAATGCTGTTGCTGCATTTATGGTAGAATATTTACTCATTAAAAAATAATTGGTTTATTTTCTTCTTAATGCATTTATAGGATTGTATAAAAAGATTTAAGTGGTTAAATGAAAATTCCACATAAATCAACTTTTTCCCCCAATTAATTGTCAAAATAACAGTTCAACATTCTAAGTAGCCAATAGTAATTAAAGAGAATAATGAGTTATTAAAATAACGATGGTTGCAGTCCTCAGCCACACATTTAAACGGAGCAGAAACCTAAAACCTCGTCGTACCGTCAGTCCAGGATTCGTGGATGGCGGCTTTCTGGTGGAACTTCTCAGCCAGATGCTCCAGTCTCTCCAGACGCCTGATCTCGCTCAGGATCCACTCCTCGTATCCCTTCTCCGCTCCCTCCAGGGTGTGCCACGCCGTGTTTATGTCCTACAACAAAGCAGCACAGCTACCAACAGGTTAGCAGCGACATCTGGGCCAAAGCTTTCGTTTAAATTAGAGGTTCTGCATGAATTTGGAATAAGAATGATTCCAGAATGATTTTGGAAATCAGAGGAAACTCCTCCCACAGTTTTAAAAACCTCTGCTGCATCGTTAGCACGTTTGGTCAAGTTAGGCCAACATGTGAACCATTTGACTGGCTGATGGAAACTGTAAACTAAAGCAGCAGCATGTTTTCTTGCATAGCTGAATAAATATTTACTTCTGTGGGAAACTATCCCTTTAAGCTAGCATTAGCATTTTAGCCACGACCAACACCTGAAAACTTTTTTTCCCAGTCTCCCTCTGATTGTCCTGTGTTTATAGTGAGTAAAGACCAACTAGTTCCACAGATAAAATAGTTTGACCCTTGACCCCATCGCGATAATTTAACATGAAGGTTTACGTACGGACACCATGCGTCCTTCTGACGGCATGAAGGCAGGTCTGTTGCTCAGTCTCAGTTTCGTCTGCAGAGTGTTGAAGCTGATCTCCAGCTGACACTTTTCCTGGACCTGAAACAAGATCAGATTGTTCAGCAGAGATCGGAACGTTCAGCAGAGATCGGAACGTTCAGCAGAGATCGGAACGTTCAGCAGAGATCGGAACGTTCAGCAGAGATCGGATCGTTAAGCAGAGATCGGATCGTTAAGCAGAGATCGGATCGTTCAGCAGAGATCAGAACGTTAAGCAGAGATCAGATCGTTCAGTACAGATCGGATCGTTCAGTAGAGATCGGATCGGTAAATAGAGATCAGAACGTTAAGCAGAGATCAGATCGTTCAGTAGAGGCAGGTCAGGCTTTCTACGAGGTGCGGGTAAAAACGCTGCTGGACCTTGGGTGGTTTGTGAACGGTGCGGTAATCTCTGAAGTCCTCCTGTTTGGCCTGCAGGTCTTTCACGGTTTTCTCCTGGGTTCGGTTCTCCAGCCAAGGGATCGTCCGACGAATCCACTCTAGCAGCTGGATAGAAACAGGAAGAAAAGCCCAGAAAACGTAAAGAAAACATGTGTAAATATATGTAACGTTTAATGAATCGTGCGTGGAACTCACGTCGCTGGCGAGCTTCTCGTAATCCTCCATCATCTGTTCATTCTCCTGGTTGACAGCCAGCACTTTGCAGATGCGATTAGCGGCTGTCTCAGCCTGTCAGGAAACAAACAGTGACTAAACTCCAATTTAAACTCACTTCCAGCAGACATTACAATCACTAAGCTCAACTGTTTGGATTAGTTTTAATAACTACACTGTCTCCTTCCATTTTGGTGAGAAAATATTCCACACGCAGGCAGTTAATGTCTTAAAAAGTGACAAATGAAACTGTCTAAAATAAGGAGCTACTGAGGCATGCGATCGCTTCTGATGATTAGTTCAAAGTGCCACAAAAACCAAAGATCAGTGTAGAAACTCCATGCGTGGGAATCAAATCCATCCATCTAGTTACAGATTTATGGAACGCTGAAGTCCACATCAGAGCGTCTGCTAGGATTTAACACTATCACTGGAATAAAAGACAACATATTCAAAATGATCAGAACCTGCACGGCATCATCCAAAGGCTAAAATACGTTTCAAACATTCTGCTTTACGATGAATATTCATCTTTGTTTGGAAAGCGTTAACAGCAGGGAAGAAACCGAGTCGTCAGCTGGGTTTTCAGAAACAAACTGTTTGAAAACAGAACGAAAACCCAGCCGACGTCAAAAAGCAGAAACAGAAAAACCGGACAGGTTGGTAACAGAGTTCCCATCAATTCATTTACAAATCCACCTTAAATATTTAAAACCAGGCCTGAAACCATCAACTATTATTTACTGCTCTCAGCAAATGGACCTTAAGAGTCTGTGTACTCTAGTTAATGATTAATCGATTACCAAATTAATTGGTTTAAAAAAGTTAATCACAACTAATCATTCAGCCTTAAAGCCCTTGATGCCAAGTTTAGATAAAATAAAAGCTGGTTTGGTGCAGCGATATCAGCTTTCTGAGTTTGTAAAACAATTATTTGAATAAAACATTATTTGAATAATCACGATTAATCGTTGCAGCTATGAAACGGCTGCTGTATTTAGCCAAGTTTAATAAAATCAGCAAAGTCAACTTTTCAGCCTTTTGATGCTTAAATTAGTTGACGATTATTTCAAAAATTGATTAATCAATTCAGCCCTATGAGCCCCTGGAGTCATGCTCTGATGAACAGAAGCTGGTCCCGTCTGTTTGAAACGTGTCGACTGATGGGGAACTCTGCGGGTTTGCAGGATTTTCTCGGTGTTAGTGTGACTTCGAAGCGTGAGGAGCTCACCTTCTGTGCGCCAGAGAAGGCGTGATAGAAGCAGGAGACATAGGTCATAATGGCCTTCTCATCCGGCCTCACAGTGCCCACGATGTCTAAAGGCATCCCAGCAGAACAGAAACAGAGGTAAAACAGAAAGAGTGAAGCCAAAGCAGAAAACACCCAGAACTCAACGCTTCCTGGGGCCCAGCAGGGGGCCCACAGCTTCAGCTTCCTCCTAAAACTCAGATCACCTTGAGGGAAGAGGCACCAGAGAGGTTTGAGAGGCCGGGACACGAAGACGGCAACGAGCCTGAATGAGTCTGCAGATTAGAAACAGACCCGCTACCGGCAGTCTGCCGCCAGAATCTCAGAATTCACAGACTGAATTTACTTTTTGGAAATCCAGAAACGCTGCAGCAAATCCAAGAAGTGAGCTGCTGACTCTAAAAATATGTTACAACAGCAACTTGGCTCAAAACTGGTGAACTAAGGGTCGAGAGAAACTTCAGTTTTTCTTCTCAAACAAAAGGAGGAAGGGTCACAGTGAAGGTCGACTGACGCCTCAACAAGAGTGTTAAAAACAAAAACAGAAAAAAAACTGCAAGGAAGATTTAGAGCTGCAGCCAACGACCATTTTAGTGTCGTTTTTCTGATTAATCACATCTAAAAAATGTCACATTGTGCAGATTTTTCATTTAGCCACTTATACTTTACAGTGTTAAAAATAATTGGATTCCTTTTTAATTGGAAAATGTTTGATCATTTGTAACACAGATTGCATCTGGAACTAAAAACAGCCGGAATAATTAAATGAGCTCTTTCTGCCGTGTAGGGCTGAGCTGACTGTTATTTTTTCAATAAACTGATTAATAATCTGATCACATCATTTGTTTAGTCGGAGTATTTTACAGATTTTGAACCAGGTGAAACCAAAACTGCCAGAGTTTTGGGTTGAACAGATTTACAGAAACAATCCAAACAAACCGTGTTAAAATAATAAAAAAAACCTTCAGGCTCAAATTAAATTCAAAAATTAACTCTAAAGATATTCTGGCTTTTAGCAAATGGAAATAATTTGGTATCCGAGTTTGAACAGTGAGAAAAAAATGACTTTTTATGAGGAGTATGTAAATATCTGGTCTCAACTGTAAACAATGTTTTTCAAATTTAGGCTTTTAATAAAATGTTAGACTGCACTTTATTACAAAACTGTGCAGTTTGAAGATCAAGCACTTTACAAACTTAAACATCAAAATGAAAGAGCTTAAGTATCTTTATAAACTCTTTTTTCACACACAGGTTTAATTAGCAAAATTTATTGCAAATACTTGACCAAACCAGCTGTTCTGATCGAGAAAAATCTCATAAAATCCTGGATGGACTGCTGAATAAAGTTAGGATGTTCAGAAAAGAGGCAGCTGATATTCCCAGCTTGGCCACTAGATGTCAGCGTCTGCTTCAAAGTGACCCTTTGACCTTCCTGATGCTTCCTGTCACCGATTTGTTTACTTGGCACTTTGAACTGTTATAATTCAGGTCAGTTTTCTGAGCTGAAGCTGAAAAACTTTTTAAAAAAGGAGAAAATCCAACTTTTAACCATGAAGTTTAAGTTTTAAGCAGCAGGTTTTTTTCTGCAGACTCATTTCAGACCCGACTCGTCTGTGTCCCAACATGTACAACGTCTGCTGAGCGGGTGAGGCCATGCTGGACAGGAAGTGGGTGTTAGTAGGAGGAGGTCAGAGGTCAGGTCAGTGGTACCTTCTGTGCTCCAGAGAAGGCATGGTAGAAACTGGACACATAAGTCATTATGGCTTTCTCGTCTGGACGAGCGGTGTTCACGATGTCTACAGGGGGAGACGAGGTTACGACCGGCACACGGATCATAAAACATGCAATTAACCACAAACAACTCGGATAAAACACAGATTAGTCCTGGAGACGTCTCATCTGGAAAAAATAAACAGATCAGGCAGAGTCACGGCTTCAGGCTGCAGCTCCGTCTCACCGCTGCTGCTCAGGTTCAACACTGATGGGAAGGAGCAGAGCAGGAGGAGCCGACTACCAAAAAACATTTTATCAGGAAAAACACCCAAAAACTGAAGGGTTGGAGCTTTTAATACCACACATTTTTACTGGCAGGAATAACAAATGTTTTTATTCATTTACAGTTTAAAACGAACGACCGAGTATCCGGGTCAAGCTAAGAAAATAAGATCAAATTATGAGAATTAAATAATTACGAGTCAGAATTACAAGAATAAAGTCGAGATAGAAAAAGTTGCAGTTTCATGATTTTATTCTGATATTGTTGCTACTTTAGATTTGTCACAACTTTCCTCGCTTGTTCTTCCGACTTTCCCACAATTAGAGTGGTGCAGTTACGACTTTCTCCTTGTAAAGGAGTTCAAGTTTTCTTTGGTCAGAAAACTGAACGTGTCACATGTTGACAAACAAATTCTGAATGAAAAGTAGTTGGAAGGAAACAAATCTTACATTTCCTCCACCTTTGCTGGTTTAACGTCGCGTTCGTTTAAGAATCAGACGGCTGAATAAAAAGGGAACTTTGAAGATTAACAGAAATAAAGTTTGTGCCTCTAAATCCTGACGAGCTAAAAGAGAAACAAACTTGCGTCTCGATCTGGGATTCGCTGGGAATACTTGCCGTCATGCATAAAGTGAACGTTTGTGCAGGAATGCATGGTTTAACATTTTTAATCTCTATATTCTGCTAAGATTTGCACAACAGTTAGAGCTCTAATCTACTTCTTGTCTGCTGGATGCATCCATCCAGAAAGGAAACGGCCTGACCCGGATCCCGGCTTATTGACGTAAACTAAAACTCGATGCGGACTCTTCCTGCTCCCCTCACCACCGTCTGTAAAAGAATGATATTTTTTGCAGCGTCGGCCTAAAATAGCTCCAGTAAAATCTGGGCTTACTGGTGAAGGCCTGCAGTCACATGCAGCGCAGCAGTAAAAGTCACTTTCTGCAAACTCAAACAGTTAATGATTAAAGAAACTTTCTCAGAATTAATCTGCTAACTTTTTCCCATCCAGTTTTGAGCCTCGTACCTTCAGCGTCCAACATTTTGGGGATGTCCAGGTGCTTCTCCGCCACCTCGAAGGCATTGTTCAGGTTGGTGACGGGGTCGTCCTGACAGAGAGAACAGTGACGTCAGTATTTCAGTTCACATGGAGGGAAATGAATTCTGGGAAATGTTTCCGTTTGGGTGACGAACCTTTCTGAGGCTGTCGTAGTCGATGAGGTCGGGTCTGTGTCTGTGGATCAGAGCGTTGAAGGCGAGGCCGTCCTTCCAGCTGGCAGGAAAAATTTAACCTGTTTACTGTATGCAAACATTTACAGGTTTCTCCTAAAGAATGCTCCTGTTTCTCCAGCAGGTGGCGCTCTTTGAACTGAATTACAGGAAGACGTCTGGAGAGAATCTAATTAGATTACTGCAGAATGTGCGCCTTGATTAAGCTTATCGTTTCATTTAATTAAAAAACCGCCAAACTAATTACAAAGATTACGAAACCAGAAGCTCAGGAAATAAAGCTTTATTCCTGCAAGTTATCTGATTTATTTTAGAAAACGGCCTGCAGTTTCGAGGCGCTCGCTACCTGATGTGGAAGTTTTGCACGTTGACGTTCTTGTAAGGAGCCGTCTTCCTCTGGCACCACAGGAGGAGACCCTCCTTAGCAGAGGTCTCTGCAGGGAGGAAGAGGAACAGTCTTCATCAGCAGCGTCCATATATGGGCACTCCATTTGTTACAACTTCAGGTGAAGGTTAACACTTACACACCAAACATGAAAAAATATGACTCAGTGTAATACAGATGGAAAAATGGTAGAAGCTATTCTACAGAAAAACATTCCTTATTTTTTATTATTCACATCCAAGGAGAAATTAATCAGGCTGTCAGAGAAAAATAGAAAAGTTATAAGCCTTGTAAGCTGAGCTAAAACAGCTCAGAAGGAAAATGGGACGAGGCTACATGCTAATGCTAACGCAGGATTGAAGTAAAATGGGGCGGAGCCAGAGCTCAGAAGAGGGCGGAGCTTAAATAATATAAACAAAGAGGCGGGGCTTACAGCAGATATCAAAACAGAAGAGAAACGGGGCATAAAAAAGGCAGGATTTAAAGAGTTGTACACAAAAGAAAGGGGCAGGACGTAAAATATAATAAAATACAGAGGGGCTAAAACACAAAGGCAAAAAATGGGCGGAGCTAAGAGCTCAAATAGAGGGGAAGTGGGCGGGGCTTATGAAACTAAAAACAGCAGTGCAAATGGGGCGGAGCTTAATGAAAGCTCAAAGTTTGAATAGTGAAAATGTCGGTAGAAGAGGGCGTGGCCTAAAAGCAGTAAAACAGAGAAATGGGTGGAGTTTAAAAAAATTCACAAATATTTGGTAAAGATCTGCTGCTGAAATGGATTAAAAATGATCGACTTCATTTTTATCCAGTAAAATCTATTCATGCTCTCCTGGAGTGAAACATTCAGTTTCACCAGTTAGCAACTTCTTTCCAAAGCTGATCCCACATCATGATACTTCCTGTACCGGGGCACCAAGCGATGAGCGCCACAGGCTGGATAATCCGTCTGATAACGTGATCATAAAATACCCAGAGCTGTGTGTGAAGTAGGCACCATTTTCCCTCAGAGCATTAATGAGAGAAGCGTCAGACGACAGCATTCTGCTGCTCCATGCAGGTCAGATCTGCTTTTCTCCACCGATTCTCACCTCGCGGTGCGACTGGGAACAGCTTGTTTTCCTTTCTGCTTTGCACAATAAGCTCTGAAATCTGCATTTATGTGTGAAATTTACTGCTCGGGTTAAAAACTGAATAAATTAAACCCCCACAAGCAGCAGAGGAGTTGGAGAGCGTTTCACGAGTGCTTTATTTATTTCTAGTTTATTTAGATTTTATTAATTTAGGGAAAGAGTTTGAGCAAAACCTGACCAAATGTCAACAGGAGGAGCAAAAAGAGCTGGATATTTTTAATATATGATTGATGCAGCTTCTGAGGAGTTTTAATTCCTCTTTTTGGATTGAACCCTCCAGGCTGCCGTACCTTCAACAGAGATGTCCTGGATGGCGAAGCGGAGGATGATGGTCCAGATCATTCCCAGCGTCATCTTGGCGTTCCCATCAACGATTTCTGCACAGAAAAGTCGGAGGCTTTGCAGTTAGCAAAGTCTTACCACAGATTAAACAAATCTAGGAAGCGATTAATCAGTTTAATCAGATTAATTGATTAAGATAATTGGAGACCAGTTTAGTAATCGACTGATCGTTAACTGGAGTAGACAGCTGAAAAAAGCCCACAGTCGGTCTGTAATTAAGTCCAAACCTAAACAAATATTTTTTTAAAAAAACATTTGCCACTTGAGTTCTGGGTTGAAGATATTTACAGATAACGATGATGTGTTTAACCTTAAATGCAAAATGTTTATACTTTTTGTACAGTTTTTTGCTTAAGTGCAGCTCAATGTTTCTGCAAACAGATTATTTTTTTAATCTATCCTCCAGTGATTAATCGATTACTAAAGTTGACTAAATAAATGATTAATCGCGATTAATCATTTAGTTTTTAATCGTTTTAGCAGAATGTTTCCAGCAGAAAGGGTTGAGCTTTTCACATGTTGATGTTGGAAGGAATTTGAAGATGAAACTTTGATACGAATAATCAGTGGTGACTAAACTGTAGTCCTGCCGCAATAAGTAATAAATTGCATTATAAATTAAAATGACCTCAATAATTTCCATTTCCATGATTTGTAGTTTCTCTTTCTACCAAAACCTGAATGACAAAAGTCTTCATTTTGGTATTTTGGTCTCAACTTGCCTTTTTTTTTTCAATGAGACTTTTAGGCTTTATCATTTTATTTGTTGTTTCTATTGTTTCAAAATAATGTTTATCGCAATAATTTATCATCCAGCGAAATTTATCTCGACAGTCCTAGCTGTCGTATTTTTTTATTGAAAAAGCAATCAAAATATTTATATTATTGTTTTAAAGTATTCTAATATTGTATATAAAACTTTAAGAGGTCGAACAAAAACAAAAACATTTTAAGGCTTTAATCCCATCGATTAATCGTTAGAATAATCAATTAGTAAAAATAACAGCCAGCTGCAGCCCCAGAGGAGATAAAACAGTTTCCAGCAGATAAGAGTGTTTCGCCTGCAGGGGGAACTCGTGAACCAGGTGGCTGATTTGCAGCGTGTTGTCCTGGGTTTCCCTGCAGCGCCTGTTAGAAAGCAGGCGTGTAGTTTGGCAGTTTGGCTCGGATTCCAGTCATAGTTCAAACAATCCTTTCGTGCTTTCGCTCGTTTCACCGCAGCTTATCGGGCGTGCTCACACCATTACCCATCACCTGTGAACTCGACCCAAATACTCCTCATTGTGTCTACATTCCTCAGGTTTGCTGTCAATTTTCATGTTTTAAATTCCTTCAGTTTCAGCAGCTGGACTGAAACTGCAGCGGATCAAACGCAGATCTGGACCTTCCTCCGGCTTCCAGCTGTCATCCTGGCATTTTTCCTCAGCCCGTTTTCCAGCTGATGACCTTCAGCCGGCTGCTTTCACAGAAGGCCAGACTCAAAGTTTAGGATGGGCAGCCATGTTTGTTTTAATGTTTTTTGTTTCAGTATCAGCTGAATCACGCTGCAGGAATGTCCTGGTTGTCCTGGCAGAGTGGGAGAAAGGTCACTGACCGCTAACCTTCGCTAAAACACACAACGACCTCAGTGTGACGAGGCGGCCCGGTTCTGAATCTGTGGGACTCGACATTTAACCAGCATGTCAGGATAAAAGGCTGAATACAGAAACTATTACTCCAGTTTCTGTATTCAGGGAAATGTAGCAATAAAGAAATTTATTTAAACATCCCTTTAATTATTCATATTTATCTTCACAGACTAAACCTCTTGCACATTTATTTGTAAAGGAGTTGATCCAAGATGCAGCAGAAGAAGAAGTCGGAATGGAAAATAAAAATATTAAATAATAGGAAAATGTATACAGAAAAAGGAAAATGCCTGGAAAATAGGAAATATGAAAAACTAAATGAATACGATTAAAATTGTGGAAAATATCGCCCTCGTTTTACTGCCAGGATGATAGAAATTGATGTATTGACTGATAATTAAATGGTAAATTTTTTAGTTTTAGATAAAACTAAAAACACAGAGTAAATGCCCGCTTGTGCCAATTTTTTTTCATTTTCTTGCACTGTGATCATTTTAAAAGTTAAATTTATAACATTTTATTGCATTAATTTCAATTAATTGTTTTTTTTTTTTAATAAAGAAAAGTCCAGAGCGGAACCTTTGTATTTGCATGTTTCTGGTATGCCTGTAAACCTGACGCACAAGCTACATCCGCTAAACGTAGCCGTTTCTCTTGTCCCATCGTGGGTTAATTTCCGCTTCAAAACGATCTGATTGGACGCTGGATAAGACTGTTGTGTTCAAGTTGTGCTAAAAGGAGTTAACCACTTAGCAAAGCCTCAAATAGCATCTGAATGCTAACTATGTAGCAGCTAATGCTAATATCTGCGTCTACAGCCAACATTTCAAAAGAAGCTCTGAATGACCAGGGCTTCTGAAACTAGCTTATTTTGCTAATTAAAATGTGATTAACGCTTCACTACAATTTATGTATTTGTGTCTTATTGTGGGCTTTATTGGTCCTCCGTACGGTAAAATCTTCCTTAAGTCAGATACAGAATTGGACCAACATGTTTCCAGTCAGACAGCAGTAAAAAAGTGACTTTTCCAAGCCGACTCTGAACGCAGCATTTGGACGCCGGCTGTATTAAACCACCATGTGTCTCCGTCCTTTATCTCCGGCTGATTGCCAAACCGTTTTATTGTCGGCCCAGGATCATTTATCAGCTGGTTCTGGATGTAAACAAAGAATCGCCCCAGTGAATCTGACTGGTTCCAGCGGTGCCCCTGACCTCCATCTTGTTTTCTTACCCTCGGCTCCGATGGACACCAGCTTGACTCCCTTGCTGGCGATGAAGTCCAGCGCTTTGTTGACGTTGTTGATCTTGTGGACCCTCATCTTGCCTCGCTCCGGCTTCGGTAACCGCTCGCCTGCAGAGACAGAGGAGGGGGGGTGAGGACGCGTTTCCGCACGCTCAGCAGAACGGCCGCCCCGTCAGGGAGGCTAAGGTTACCGCGGCGACGTCGGCATCACTCAAAAATGAAGTGAATGTGAGAGGAAGCCGCAGGGTTGCTACGGTTTCTGAACTTCTCCAGGCTGTCGAGGGAAGAACTGGCAGGAATCTGAACGTTTCTCAGATTAAAAATACTGTATTGATCCCAGAGGGAAAATAAATGTTTTAGCTCATTAACTAAAACACAGATTTGGTAGATGGCTGCTGGCCGGAAAGATCTCCTGTAGCAGCCTGTGTTACAGCGAATCTGAAGAAGCCTCTGACTGAAGACAACGAGGTTTCCAAAGACCGTCTCAGGAAGTTTAGGAGTCCAACACAGACAGAGACAAATGGTTGGATCCACAAGCAGAGATGCGTGGTTGGATGGATGATAGATGAGCAAACAGACAGATGGATGGATAAACAGAAAGAAACGGATATATGGCTGCATAAAAAAAATGGAGAGACCAATAGATTTTTGGATGGACAAAGAGACAGATGGACTCAACATTTGTTGATGGAACTGAATTTCTTTCCCACTATTTTTCCTTTCAAACCTGGAAGCCACCCGTCCGTCCACCGACCCTTCCATGGTCCTGTCCACCGACCCGTCCACCCACCTGTCCACCGACCCATCCGTCCCCAGTCCCGTCCCCGGTCCGGCAGAACTGACCTGAGATGACCTCCAGCAGCAGCATCAGTTTGAGTCCATCCCTGAAGTCTTCCTCGATGTTTTCGATCTGCGTCCCAGCTTTCCTCAGGTGGGAGTTGCACCACGCCGTGAACGTCTAAACAAAACACAGAATAAAAATTATCCTCCTCATTTCACGACAACAATCTGACTTCTCAGAAACAAACATTTAACCAACATCAGGAAACAGCAAGTAAGAATATAAAGGAGTAAATCTCTGGGAAAGTTGAAAATACTAAAAGTTTTGGATTAATCTCAGAAATGTTCATGTTTTTTGGCAGACATTTACTCCATTTCTTTCCCGTCTATAATGACCTCAATACACCAGTGAAGGGAACAGAGGGAATCTTGGATAATTAAAGCTGAAACCAAGCATCAGCTTCTGGAGTCATTCAAGCTGAACAGAAACGATAAACCAACAGAAACGCCACTGCAGAGAAGCAAACGGATCCAGACGGTTTGATTCGTAATCTAGTAAACAAAAACATTGTACGGTTGCTGTGCATTCCTGAAAAAATGTGTTTTGAATCATTTTATTTTCAGGCAGCTCGTGGAACGGCCGGAGCCTCGTCACGCCACGATTCAAAAATAATAAATCCATCAGCCCAAACACACGATAAGCGCCGCAGGATTCCACTCCCCAAAAATCATTTAAAGCTTCAGTTGAAAACCTTGCAAAAGTAACACTGCAGCAGAAACGCATGGAGATCTAAAATACAGAAGAGAAAAACCCCATTTCAGCTTTTATTCCAGGTTTTAAAAAAAACTGCTAAAAATAACATTTTAGTTTAGATTTAAAAGTCTAAGCAAAATATGCAGCCAGTTGTCTAAATAAAGAATCATTTCTGTCCTGTTCCAGATAAATAAAGCAAATGTTATATTATACAACCAAAAACGCTAAGCTAACACTGTTAGCTTAGCATACTTGGAGGGAGAAATTGTTCGGTTTTTTTTAACCAAAGACAATAGAGAAACCGCTAAAATCTGACGCCACTCCATTTTGTTTACATTTCATGAAGAAGGAAGTTGCTCTCAGTGTCTTCAGAGGTTTTTGTGTCTTTCCCTTCAGTGGTTCTTGGTGCAGCGCCCCCACAGGCCAGGAGGGGAACAGGTTGCTCAAAGAAATTTAATAAAAAATGTTGACGGGACGCCATGTGACCCAAACCGGGTCAGAAACAGAACAAGGCCCTCAACCGGCAGCAGATCATGACTCTAGACATGCCGACATTTAAATTATTTATAAGCTACAGCTAATTGACTCAAACAGAACCGTCCTGCTCACTCAGTTTTAAAAAGCTCATTTAGTGTTTGGGTTTGGTTTCCCAGAATAAAAACACCTTCGCCCCCCTGCCATGTTTGTAATTCCTCCTGTTGAAAAACATTATGACAGGGTGCTGCTGGCCGCTCCGCCCCTCTGCCCACGGTCCCCCTGGGCCGGCGGCACAAAGCGCCCATTGAGCCCGCTGGATAATAGCACCCTTCAGCCCAAAGCCACCGAGAGTGTGTGTGTGTGTGTGTGTGTGTGTGTGTGTGTGTGAGAGAGACCCCTCCCCCAGAGGGCCGGCAGTCCAGCCTCTCTCTCCCCTCTGTCTGCGAGCGGCCGGAGGAAGAGGAGGGTGGGCAGCGGCAGCAGGACAATGGTCCGCCTGCCACAGACGCGCAGAAACGGCAACAATGCAGCAGGAAGTGGCGCTGCAGTGACAGGAAGTTGCAGACAATCGGTGAAGATGCATTAATCACCTCGCTGGAGTTGTTAAAAACGTCCAATTTATCATCAAGAAAAACGCTTTCCGGTTCGTGTCTGGATCTCACCAACATGAAGATTTTCATAAATCCCTGTTTTTATGCAGAATATTGACTCTTTACTTAATTTTGATCTGAATTTTACTGAGCAAAACCAGTTTCCTGCAACATTCACACATCAAGATCAAGTTGTTCAACATATTCCACTCATGGCTGAAGTAGGGAGGCAACTAACAATTATTTTAGTAAATCGATTAATCGTTAGAATATTCAATTAATCAGATAAAAGCTTGACACATTCTGCAGAAATTTTATTCGACAACTTAAGCTTTTGTATGCAGTATTAGAAATACTTTGAAATATGGAAATATATTCCTTTAATATAAATAAGAAACTTTGTATTGCATAAAACGCAACTATTTCTTTAGTGAATAATCGATTAATCACAATTTATCTAATCATTTGTTTCTGTGCTAAAACGTATTTAGCCAAGTTTAATAAATGAAATAAAATCTGATTTGGGTGCAGTAAAGTCAGCTTTTTGATCTTTTGACTAAATTTGTTGACAACCATTTTAATAATCGATTAATCACGATTAATCGTTTAAGCCTTTGGTTAAAGTGTTTCATTTGCAGCCAGATCTACCTGTGAACTCCTACATGTATGCATAAGAACAATTGGGACGTGTTAACGCTCGTTTTCCTGCAGCTGAAGGCCACGGTGAGCAGATCCTTTGTCCTTCGTCAGCGTTCGTACCAAACCCAGCAGAGCTCAGCCTCCCTGCAGCCACTCAACACACCCAGCCATTATGAAGCCTCCTGTGCAGACGTAACAGCGCCTTACTGTAAGGGCAATGTTTCTGAGGCGCTGCAGTGATTTCCGTTAAAGCCCAACAAGCCTGAGCATGCAGAGCTGCTCCCACACTGGATCAACAGTCCCTCCACCACGTCGCCGCGATTCTCTGACTGCTGCTCGAGAAAATTACTGATTTCTGGCAGCTTTTTCAAAAGGTTGTGGATTTTCTAAGCTACATTTTTGTAGCAAACGATTAATCGTTTGTACTGTTTAGAGCGTTGAACCCCAAGGTGTCAGGAACTGATGCTTTGCCTAGCACAGCGTTTCTCAGATAAAGCCGAGATGCATCAAAACTTTGTCTTTTTTTTTTTTTTTAGAGAATCTATAGAGAATCAAAACTCTTAATCCTGGTAATTCTGAATAGACTCAAAAATCCATTTTTTAGTCATAAGTCTCTGAGTATATTGCACATCACGCATCAACTCTCCCTCTGCATGTATTGTCAATCATTCTGATAGTTTATTTAAGAAAAACCAAGACTGTTAAGCTAAGCTGCTAATTTAAGTTAGAGAATTTTATGCACAAACCTATTTTTGTTTAAATATAAACTGCGAGACTCTATAGAAATGTTTTAAATGGTCTCGTTAGTCACATTATTTAAACAGAATCTCTAAACTATTTAAATAGAAAACTTCCAGAAAACTGCAAAACAGCCGAAACACAGAGTTCCTTTAAATCAAGGCTAAAAGCGCAGCCGTTTAAAGTCTTTTGATTAATAATTACTGGAATATTGACCGACATATTTGATGTGTCTTGATAATTTTAATGATGATGTAAAGTTGCTGAAATGTGCGACACAAACTGGATTTAAAAATGGTTTCTGAATCAAATCTCTAGACACTTTGAGACTCGTGTTTCTGTCGTCCATTAAAGAGCAAAAACATGATTCTGTCCCAAAGTGCATCTCTGCTGAAGCTGCCGTTGTAATCTTCACTTTTCTTTCATCCTGCAACACCTGCTGCGTGTTGCAGGATGATCCAAACGGCGGACATGTTTTCATCAGATCCTGAGTCTCATCATCCGTCCCGTTCTGGATCTGTGGCTGCAAGTGAAACATGAAGGAAAAGCTCTGATTTTCTGCCGTGTTTCGTTCTGCTTCGGCCCGTTTGGGTCGGCAGAGGGAGGAGAGCCGAGCAACAGGTGCAGCATGAGACTGCGACCTTTAACCCTGGCGTGCCGTCATCCCTCATACGCAGCTCATCATGTGATCCGTCTGCTTTACGACGGTCAATCCCGCTCCAAACGCCGGCTCTGCTCGAGGGAATCTGCTCGTGTTCACCTCCTGTTAGATTTAATCGGCTGCATTAAGAGTTAACCGGTGAATCCTGTTTAACCTGACCGAGTGTTGGCGCCGTGACCTCTGACCTCAGCCAAGGATAACGAGCTGAAGGACAGCAAATCTGGATCCGAGTGTTAAGACGGTTCAGAGCGTGAAGCTCTTAGGTAACTGCTGCTTCCATCAGGCTGTAGCCGCCTCATAAAATCATTTACTTCTGGTTGTTTTCCATATCAGTGAACTTTAACTAGACACCTGAAGCTCCTCCAGCAGGATTAAGCTGCTTCGCTGTGGACCAACGAGCTGCAGGTCACATGACTTCATCTGCTGGGTTAACAGCTGCAGAGGCTACATTTGTAGAGAGGAAGAAGAGGAAAACTTTCACATAGCATTTAAGGTTCTGATGAAACTGGGTCAAATCTCTGCGAGCGTTTCTCAAATAAAAAGGTAGCGAAGTGGCGTTTTTATTTTCCTGCTGCTCTGTGGCTTCGCTTTTATACGTTGGGACACAGATTTTATCCTCACCAGATGCTCAGAGCACAGATTCCACAGCATCGTGAAACAATCGGTCAATCACAATCGATTATTGAAATCAACTAATTCAGAAATTATTGTTAACTGAAGTGTACAAACTTAAAAGGCCATTTGTCGACACAGAGCAGTAATTAAACTAAAACTGTACAAAACACATTTTTGTAAAGTTCAATCTTCCATCCATTATTAAACTTCTCAGTTTTGGCTTAATCTGGTTCATTTCAGTATTTTTTATATTAAAATAAATCTGTTTTAGCACCTTTTGCTTCTCTGTACTGATGTTAACGCAAGCAGAAAGGCCTGAGCTTAAATTAAATGTTTATTTTCTTATTTTAAAAAGAACTGAATTGTTTAAATGCATCTTTTAATCCATTTTTGATTTTACATAAAAAACTTGAGTGGTTAAAAGAAAAAGTGCTTTTTTTAACCGATTACTCGCCAGGATAATCGATTGCTCAATCTTTTTTATGGCAGCTCTAGTCATGATGCTAAATCAGAAAAAACTAAGATTGTTGCTTGATTCATCATTTACAGATCATCATGAGTGTTTCAGCGACTCCAAAGTGGAAAGTGAGCCGCCAACAGAAACGGCCTCGACTGCAGAGAAACCTGAGGAGTCGAGCTCAGAGTCTGTGATGCGTTCACTGACAAACGGCTTTCATAATTTCATAATTCTAATTTTCAGACATTGTTTACGTCCAGATTTGCTGCTTGTTCTTCTGGTGCAGGATTATGATCCATGTCTGACGTTAAAGACGCTAAAGTTTAATAAAACGTTTGAGAACTTGTGGAACTAAATCGCATCAGATTTTTTGTGAAAAGTTTATTTTTTTTCTTTTTAAGAAAAGTTGGGATCTCCTAGTTTTCCTGAAAATGACCGTAAATCCTTCTGGGATCGTCCGTTTAGTCTAAAACAAACCTGACCCCTAATCCACTTCCTCTCTGATCTGATGGGGTCAAAGGTTACAGATAAGACTGATATCAGATTAAAGAGACAAAACCAGGCAGAAAAACACACCACAGAGCAGACACACCCCTGAAAGTTCGTCACACACACTTCACACACACTCCACTCCTTGAACAGGAATGTACTCTAGTCACAAAAATCCAACCACCTACTCACACCTGCACATGCTTGAAGTTCACTAATTAGTCCCACACCCAATTTCTCAACACATCTGCCATGTTTAGGCTGCACACAAGTCGTGTGTGTTAGCGACCCATTCCCCCTACTCACACACACGCACACACACTCAGAGAGATATGGGTGTGTCCTTCTAGGATTGGAAAGAATGAGCCAAGTTGAAAGCTGCTGTTGCACAACGCCTGGAGATCTTCTCATGACGGCAGCAGAGGGTGCGTGCTTTCTGTGGATCACACGCCCGTTTTTCCTCCCTGCTACACACCGATGAGCTCATCAGCAGTTTGATGCACCGACATCAAACTGCAACACACTTCTCCACAAGAAGTCCTTCAAACCAGGTCTGACTCAGCCCAGAAGGAAACCAGAAACTAGAGACCAGGCCTGAAATCTGGGCGTAATGACGGACTCCGACCTGAACCTGCACAGCCACATAAAGACGGTTACAAAGTTGGCCTTCTGTCACCTGGAGAACATTTCCAGCACTAAGTCACTAACATCTAGACAAACTCATCCATGCGTTGAGCTTCTACTGGATCCCTGGAGCTCAGAGATTTTAATCGATTACTCATCAGAATAATTAATCACTAGAATAATCGATGGTAGACCTACTGTTCTTAGTGTTAAACTTCACTTTGCTTTAATTTCTCGCTGCAATCAGCTAAAATGAAATCCTCGGAGCGGCTCACAGGAAGCTGGATGGCCCCGACCCACCCGGCACCGGCGCTGTGACATCACCCTCCACTGGTTTGAGGAATGCGACATGCAGCGGCTGCATGTTGGAGCGCATCCTCTGCACTGGATGGTGCTCTGAGGCCTGCAGTGCTCTGGTTTGTCCTCTGAGGGAATCTGCCACCAACCGACTCCCCTCCTCTGCTGAGCTCACCTGGATGCAGGTCTGCACCCGCCTGCCCCACTGGGAACCAGCTCAACCAGACGCCAGCTGCCAGCGGAGGTGTGAGAAACAGCAACCGACGTCTCTGGAGCCCGTCGATCAATCAAGTTTGTTTGTGTTGCAAATTTCAGCGTTGCACCATGAAAAGCTAAAAACCATCGTCAGCACCTCGTCTAGTCAGGAGCCGTGTGGGAACGCCATGTTTTTGGGGAATATGCCTCTTTCATGGACGACATTTTCCCACGATTTGATTCTGATTTTCGGGATCATGAATCGATTCAGAAACGATTACAAAATCAATCAAGTTAATTTGTGTAGCACATTCCAGCAGCTTTACATCATGAAAACATGAACACATCCTACTGTCACCAACAGTAAAACCATCAAATGTTTTGTCAAGTACCGTCATCAAAATCATCAATACACGTCAAATATGTTGGTCAACGTTCCAGTCTATGCTTCAAAAGCAGTGCTACACAGATGGGACTTTAGGATGTCAGTGTTTTGGGTGTTTTGCAGTTTTCTGGAAGTTTACTCCATGTTTGGTTCTGGTTCTGGATGCAGACCAGAACCTGAAGACCTGAGAGGTCTGGAAGTTTGATACAACAGCAGCAGATCTTTAAGCTGCTCAGTGATTTATGAACAGAAGTATTTTAATCAAATAAAACTGGGAAAACATACAACTATTTCAATGATTGATTAATCTGATTAATCGTTTCAGCCCCAATTATAAGTCAGAGATTCCTCTTTAACTGATTCAGGGCCTGGTTGTGCTGTGGTCCAGGGGTTAAGCACAACCCACATATGGAGTCCTTAGTCCTCGACGCAGCTGTCGCAGGTTCGATTCCCAGCCTTGGCGACCTTTGCTGCATGTCTTCCCCCTTCTCTCATTCCCCACTTTCCTATCAATTAACAGTCAATTAAAGGCCACTAGAGCCAATTTAAAAAAACTGATTCAAGGCCTGCTTACTGCTTACCAAGTGGAGATGAATATCTTTTTTGTTTGTTTGCTTTTTAAGAGTCAAATTTCATCACCAGATAACTTTTTAAGAGTTTCTGAGCCTTTAATCTCAGCACTGTGGATCACCGAGGCATAAAAATGTTCTTTGATTCAACAGATAAACTGTAACATGCAGAGTAATTTCCATGTTGGATCCCAACTTCTTTAGTCCGCTGCCCGTCTTTGTATTATTTTAAACACAGAATCAGAGAAGCAGCAGAGGAGACTGGTCACCAACTGTGACCTAAAAGTGATTAAAACCAAACTTCTGCACCGTTTTATGCTGCAGCAGCTCAGCTCTGAGTAAACACTGAAACCAAAATCGAGGAATTTGAAAACTAAAAACAACAGTGACAGTAAAAGTTTTATATGGACGTTTTGGCAGGAGGAGCAACCTCAAGGAAGTTGGACTGGATCTGCCGCTGCACCAGGCCGGGCCAAAACCAAGGAGTCCAGCATCCGGTCCGGTCTGGCTGCAGCGCTCCTATTCTTAGATTAAATAAAGGGCTGTGCTGTGAAATTAAATTACTATTAATGTTTCATCTTATTTCACCACAAATTACAAATTTTTTTAACAGAAATTTACTGTAATTATCTGGTTATTGTTAAATCTAATAAAAGGTCTGCGTGAAAAAACAAAATCTTATCAAGTATTTTGGTTTATTTTGTAGTGCAGATATTTTAGTACACTTAAAATAAGACAAAACAAACAAATACATTTTCAGCAAGAAAGGAAGCTTGTTTTAAGTCAATAATTACTTAATATAGATGAAAAAGTTCCTGTTCCAGATTATTTCACTGATAACATTTTTCCCCACATTACCGACCGGGTGCAGCCTGATCCTACCCCATCTCCTCACTAGCTGCTGGCTAACGATGACTAGCATTGGTTTTAGCTGTTGTCAATACAATGCTAAATTTTAAATATACGCCTGACATATAAAATAAAAATGCATGCAGTGCTTCGCTACTAATTGTCAACATTATGACAACTAGATAACGAGGTCAGGAAAAGGTTTTAATTAAAAAAATGGCGAGGGAGAGTGAAGTAGTTCAGTTATGCTAGCTTGACTATGACAACACTAACATGTAGATGTGATGAGGAGTTCAGCGTTTCATTTCAATTAAATTCAGAGTGCGGCTACGGGTGGTGAGTAAAAATCGAGTTTTTGTCCTCCCACGTTGTGCGCATGAGCAAAATTCTCAGACGTAAAACAACATGCAAGGGGCTGATAAGTGAAATAAGTGAACTACTACTCATCACTACTGAGGAATTATTGACTTAAAACAAGTTCCTATATCTGAAAGGTCTTCTATCAGTTAGCTTTGTCTTATTTCAAGTGTACCAAGACATTTGCAGTGGAAACTAAACAAAATACTTGGTTAGATTTTGTGTTTTCTCAGCGCGGTGTGGATTTCACAGCCGGGTTCCTGCAGGCCCATTCAGACGGTGGCGTAACCAGATCTGCAGCTCGCTACTGTACAGCAGCAGTGCAGGAATGGGACACCGTCCCCCGCAGGCCCAACCGGGCAGGCGGCGCAATTTCACATCTGCACAACTCAGACAGCTAGGAAGGAGAAGAGAAAAACAATAAAAATCCTCCAAAACAGAAACAAGCAGGCCGAAACGAGGAGCGGCGGCGACCCAGAGCGGGAAGATCGACGCCCCACAGCAGAGCAGGGGTTGCTCCGGTCTCATTATCTCCTCAAGTCTGGACAGGTGATCATTAACATGTGTGCACAAACACAGAAACAGAGGGGGCCTCTGCTCCTGCTTCGTGTGCTGACAGGTAGTCTGAAGCAAACACACACACACACACACACACACAGGCGTAATTGCTGTGTACTTCTTGGCTGGCCTAATGCCCCTCAGATATACCATTATGTGAGTCAACAACTTAACACAGACTGTTTTCAACAAGCTTCCTCGCTCACTGAGGAGTCTTAATATAGCAGCAAACAGAAACAAAAGGAAAGAACTGGAGGGGAAATAACTGAGAAAATATGGAGATAACTGCAGCTGGAAAGGGCAACATGACTTTTTGTCCAAGTCTGTGTCACGTTTTTGTATCTTCAAGTGAAACACAAAAAAAAAAAAAAAAAAAAAAAACATCTTACCAAGTATTTTTAATCTGCTTTACCGTACAAACATATTTATTTCACTTGAAATCAATAAAACAAACGTACAAATAACTTTTCAATAAAATCTAGGAGAGTGTCCAAAGCGGGGCCCGCGGGCCATTTGTGGCCCTCAAAAGGATTTTGTTCGGCCCTGGCGAAGAGAGAAGAATTGATGAAGCCAGATCAAAGATACTTTTTTGTAGTGCACAAACAGGATTTTAACTGTTCGACTTTAAGGTCTGCTGAACGGCGTCCTTATGTGACATTTAATTTGTCTGAATTAACTTGGATTTAAAGCAGATTTTTGGGAAGGATTTTCTGTAAAGGTTGCATTATTCATCATGGCTGGGCGTTCCCATCAGATTAATCTGACGAATAGTTTCCTCTTGTCAAACATTTACTGTGTAGAAAAAAAAATTAACCAGATACAAGCCGTTTCAAATGGGAATAAGTCTGAACTGCTATTCTGGTCGTTTCTACAAAAGCAGCTGCTTCTTGATTGGAGCTTTGGTTGTAAACAGTGATGGTTATGGCTGCTGTTTGAACTGAACATTCATCCTTCAGCGTGATAAAAATATGCTGACTGAAGCAGATATTCTACATTTTAAACATTACAACTGTTTTATCTCTTGTTAAATGTTAGAAGTTGTTCAGATTTAATTTTATATTTGTAGATAATTTGCCGACACTTGAGTGCACCAAACAGAAAAGTTAAAAACATTTAAATTATTGTTCAATTTAAAGAGGCTCATAGCTTCATATTTTCTCTACGGACCAATTATCACGCTGTTTTGATAAAGCAACTGGCAGTGACCAATCACAAGCCAGCAACTAATTTGACCTGGACTGCAGGTTAGCATTAAGCTAACACCTTTCATGTCAAGTGAAACAACAAACTAGATTATTAGCATCAGGATGCTAACGATTAACCTTTTTAATGCAACTAGTAGCATTGAGAAGCTAACACCTAGCATGTCTAAGCTAATGACATACTGGATTACACTGAATGCTAAGGCTAATCACAACATTAATTACTTTAAAAGTAACAAAGACAGTAAAGATTAGCACGAATGAAGCAGTAAAGGGAACAACTAGCATGTTTAGGCAAATATCCTAATGTGAACTATTGGGAAAATAATTCACCAAGAACAAAGAAAATACCAATGCAAATGGCAGATGGTTGCAAGCATTCAGCAAAAGATTAGCATTATTCAACAACTAGCACTTGTTAGCAAACCCAGCTAATCCACCTCATTTTTTGCTTTTGCTGCTCCTCTTTAAATGCATCTGGTTGAATGGCTACAGCGACACTGGAGTAGGGGATATGATCCCTGCCCAATACGACCAGTGGAAAAGTCAACTTGAACAACTTCTTTCTCTGCATGCATGAAGCCTCCTTTTCAGCTTTGGGTTTGCAGCTTAGGTATTATTTTAGCTTTTGACATCAGGTTGTAAAAACACCTCCTTGTTGCCATGGTTGCACATCATAACTGTCCAAAAGTTTTTAAAAAACAGCAAAAATCTGATGCAAACATCTTGTAGAGTGGAAATTGTTTGTGTTTCAAGCTAGCAAACCAAAAATGCTACAGTAGTTGAATCCCAAGTTTCATTTTTGGAAAATACCAACTTGGCCCATAAAACAAAACATCTAATCTCGCATTACTGCTTACATGATGCATTCTAGATTTTACAAATTAGCATTTCATTCTCCACAACTCAAAGGTTTAAACGATAAAGAGAGAAAGGAAATGAGGGTGGGAGGAAAAACTAGACGAAAGGCTAAATGTCAGTTGCAGCGGCCATTTCTCCATTCATTCAAGTCTCTTCCTGCCTTTGTTGGTCGCCGAGTCCCGCCAGGGGTCAAAACGCTGCGATGATCACCGCGAGCATCTAGTCTACATCAGGATCAGCGAGAAAATGGCTTAAAACTGAAGAATACATTTTACAACACTCGCCAAGAACCAGAGTCCTCCAGTAACCCCTTACATTTACACTAACTTTATGGAAAAAAAATTACTTTTAGGAGTATTTGTACTCCTCCATAGTCAGAATAATTTTATTATGACTTATCATTACTCTTATTTGAGTAAAATTTCTGGGTTTCCTACCCACTGTATGAAAAATAAACATGTTTTAACCAGAAATTCACCAGACAGACCTGCAGTTTCTGTTAAAGTTTCAGTTTTTTACTGAAAGAAACTGATTTGGAAAAACTTTTTTCCCTGATTTTGTTTTGTTCAACATATTTTTACACAAATTAAAAATGTATTTGGTAAGAAGTCTACTCAAATACTGAGTAACTGATCAAATGATCAATAATTAAACCAAAATATGAAGTTAAGTGGAAATTTTAACTCAGAAATTTAAAAAGTTGAACATTTTCATAAGTGTTTTACTAAAAAACTGATTTTGAAACATTTTTATTTATATGAATTTTTGTCCATAAAATATCAAAATTCCCACTTAAGTTTATATTTTTGTCCGTCTAATGATGTCATTTTAAAATATTAAATGATTGAATTCGATCAGTTACTCAGTACTGAGTAGACTTTTTACTAAATACTTAATTTCTTGCCACTTTACACATGAGGAAACTCGTGTTGAAGTGGTTCTGCTCTTACTCGAGTAGTTTCTGGGTTCTCTGCCCTCCTCTGTTCGCAGCATAAACATCCCTGCCGTATCCAGGATGAACTCCAGCTCATGTCAGCCATATTTGTGGCCTTTTCCCCACCAAGAATGAGTATTTCACCAGAACACAAGGCCACATCTCGCTGCTGTGTGTCAACAGAAACCGGCTGAGACTTGGGCAACGCATATCTCTCAGTCCAATGTTGCATAACTGTGTTGACATTGTCCACCGCAGAAACCTGGCGTCCATTTCTTCACTCGGCCCGTTGGGTTGTTACGACGTCGGACCAGAGAATTTAAATATCTGGCAGATTTTCACTGGCGAACTGAATCCACTTTGTGATAACAGGCTCAACAAAGCAACTACTTTTTACTGTTTTCACCAGGAAACCAAGAGCTTAGAAATATTAATCCTTCAAAGAATGCAGGATCACAAAGGCTCTGCAGCTTTTAAGGAGGAAGTAAAAACTGAAGTTACCACCTTTCTAACTTCCTTAAGGAGGTAATGAGGGCAACAGGGTGGCAATAAGCTGAGGAGTCAGGGAGGATAAATACCACCCAGAGCGAGAACAATACATGGGGAACTACGGAGGGTGAAGCGCACCATTAATTTAGTAAAACTGGAAATAAATACATAGAATTAAAATATGTGCCTCATTTAAATAAAGTGATTTAATTTTAGAAAACTAAACATCAACATTCCTGTTCTGAAGCACATCATGAATCAACTAAAACTGTCAACTTTGTCCATCTACCTCAGTGGGCGGGGTCAAAGCTGCTTTTATAGAGACCCTGATGTCTGATTGGCTGCTTCAAACCACAAGTAAAGACAACTTCCTCCCAGTCTGAGGTCAAAATCTGTACTGCACAGCACAGAAACAGCTTCAATAATGTTTAAATTGTTGCAATACATTTACAAAAAACTCTTGGTGAGAAACTCCAGCCTTGCTCTAAAATAACTAATAATTCACGCGAAAGCGTTAGCTGGTGTTAGCTAGTGGGCGGGGCTAACATCAGCTAAGCCTGGAGAAATTAATAGAACTATTTCAGACAAAGCTAGAGACGGTTTGTACTAGAAAATAAATGATTTATTGAAGTTGTTTCCACACTTCCAGAGAAAATATTGACAGTGGTAACAAACTTCTAAGAAGTTGTTTTGACTTGCTGTTTGAAGCAGCCAATCAGACGTCAGGATCTCCCCTAATGTTTATATCGTTTAAATTTATTCATTTTGTGCTTCAGTACAGGAACAGCTATACTATAATTCATATTTCAAACTATGTTTATTATAGTTCTGTATTTTTTCAGGTTTAATAAGTTAATGAAATTTATTTCAAAAATTTACTGTAATTTGGCACTGCTGACTCTCCATACAAAAACAAAAATCTCCTTTTAAGAGTAAATCTGAACTGCTTTGAACAAATAAAACTCAAAAGAGAAAGTTGATTTGTGTTCATGACCGTGTGTTTAAATAAAAATAGTTTTCTGTCGTCAGCTGAATTTTTCTGTGGCAGATTGAAGCATGAGGGAATTTAGTGAAACACAGGAAGTCTTCCTGGAACCAAATAAAAAGACGAGACACTTTAAAACTCTGCTGACTGAACATTCACTGCTTACAACAGGCAGAGAACTCAAAAACTGTACTCATGAGCAAAAAGGTATTGTGTAAAAACTATACGTACTGAGTAACTGATCAAATTATTATATTACAATTATTCATATTAGAAACAAAAAATAAAAACAAGCAAAAAAGTTCTTCTAAATCAGTTTCTTTCAGTAAAAAAAAACAAAAAACTTATGAAGCTAAAAAAAAAAAACTGCAAGTGTGTCTGAAGTTTTGGTTAAAACATGTTTTTTATTCAGAACGTAGAGAATCCAGAAATTTTATTCAAAAAAGTTGCTAAAGTAAATGTAATTGAGCAAATGTAAGTAGTTGCTACCAAACTCTGATGTTTGTGGACATAAAACAAAGTGCAGACTTTTTTCTGCACACTTTTACTATTAATCCTTTCCAGATGTGACTTTCCCTCCTCCGGTCGATTCTTCGGCAGAAACGCGTTTTGCCGTCCGTCTTGTGGGGAAGACTCCACCCGTCTCCGAACAAATCAAACGCCTCGCTTTTTCACACTGCATTTACGTCAGCTCTGCTCAACGCGACGCCAGGAATGTGTGCTATGCTCTTCCTCCCTCCAGCCCCCTTCGATGCATCCTTCTCTACGACTCGGACCTCATTTCCTTCCTCATTCCATCATCATCATCATCACCTTCATCTCCGATGTTTGTCTCCTTTCAGAAGCAGTCAGTCAGGTTCAGATGAACCATCTGCAGACTGTGAAATATTGACACGGATGTGCTAAATTACAAACAGTTTAAAATGAAAGCATGCCGCTGTAACTGTAGGTCAGGGTGTCCAAAGTGCGGCACGGGGGCCATTTGAAGCCCCTGGAATGACTTAAACATGATCAGGTGGTTAAAGTAGATGGAGAGTTTTTATTTTTTATTGATGAAAAAATGCATAATGTTATGTACAACAGCACACATTTGTCTTTTAATAACCACTTTGTTCTGTTTAATGTCAAGGGAAATGTGACCACATCTATCCGGTGGGTTTTCATCAAAAGACCCAAATCTGCTTTTGATTAAATTTGTTAAACTTGGCTGAGTACAGCAAGCGTTTTAAAAAGAAAAAGTTACCAAAATAATAATCTAATTGATAATACAAAAACAAACCGATATACTCTCATCAAAAATAAAAGGTGCAAACTTAGGGATCTACAATGAGGCAACTGTGATCATTAGTTGATCACACTTTTTCATGTGTGATCAATTCATGAACAAGATCAATAGATAATCATCTGATAAAATATTCACTGAGCAGCACAGCATTCTGGGAGACGTAGGCAGAGGAAAGACTTTAGCCGCTCTCTCACACAGATAAGCTAGGCTGGTGGAATCAACCATCTCGCTCACTATTCGGTTGCCTAGCAACAACCTGCTCGGCAACAGGCAGTTTCAAGTTCCCCCCAAACTTCGGTTACCTAGCAACAACCCGCTTAGTAACTAGTGCAGAAGCAGTCTCAAGTTTCCCCACTTTGCCTCATAACTGCTTAAAAATAAAAAACTAAAGAATGGAGTGAAAACTGGGTGAAAGGGCAAAGGTCACGCCACCAGTTTGGTAATTATTTCAGATATTTAAAACCAAGAAACTAATCAATAAACTGATATGAAACGTGTATATTGTGATAAGTTTTTCAGCCCCATTTCAAAGACGAGGGTTAAAAATCTTTGTCCAAGCAGTGGGTTGTAAAATGGTTAAATCAGTTTCCTGCTCATCTCCTCAGCAGGTCTACTTAAAGGTCTGGTGCAGCAGCTGTAACCAGTTTTAAAAAGCTGTTCCAACTCACAGTCAACATATTGAGCTCAATGTTGGCGTCTCGTATCAAGCCATCACTTTTTCCCTCCTCAGCCAATCGACTGCTAAGTATTCCACTTCCTGTGTTTCAGAGGCACAGGAAGCAGAGGGGGTGGAGGATGTCCATGTTAATTCCCCAGGAATGTGGCAGATGAATCCCACTGTACAAGACGTCAAACATGAAAGCAGGGAAAGCTGGTAAAACTGAGCGTTTACAGCCTGTCCAATCATGACACATCTGACTGAGCCCAACAACGAAAGGGCAGGGGAAGTTCATGAAAGAGCGCCGCGCTGCTGCGAGTCAAAGGAGCAATCCGACTCGTGCAGAGAGCCAAGTGAGGTCAGGAAGAAATGCAAACTCCAGATGAGAGGTGAACAGGCTGCGTTCAGGAGGGAGCCGGCGGCCTTAGGGGCGAGGGGAGAAAGGAAAACATTTCTGCATTTCTGAGCCGTGTTTATGTACGTAGAAGTCGCTCAGGAAAGAAACTAAAAATAGAGCCAGACTTGCTTAAAACTGAAAACAGCGACCGAACTTTGCTACCGATTACTTCAACATAATGATGTGATTACAGATTACTGAGCCATCTCTTTGAAAAGCTACTAAATCAAAAGTTTAACTCGCACACTAAATGCCTGTCAGGCTAATAATGTTTTTTGTGTTTATTTTAATACTTAAATCAGTTTAGCACAAAGTTAAAACAGCTATAAATCATGTGAACCATGAGCTACATTTCCAATTTAACCATCTGTAGACGCAGCTGGCTCAGTTTTCTTTCACAAGTTTTCACATTAAGTCCATATTTGTAACTGTTATGATACCATTATAAGTTATAAGCACCAATCAATCCACACTGCTAGCTAGAAATGCTACCAATGCTAACGACCATTTAACCGCATCCTTGTTTCTCAAACTAAATCCGTTTCAGCTCCATTCATACTATTGGTTTACAATGTCAGGTAATAAAACTACCTGGTAACTATTTCAACTGTGAGCCGTTGAAATGGCTACACATTAAGCTAGCTGTTATGATGCTAATGTTAGCATGTTAAAATGAAGTCAGAGGAAGATGCTAAAGACTTAAAACTATCTGGTCTTTGTTTTATAGCCCAGTTTTAAAGCGACTGCTCTCACATGGACGGCTGTGTCTATTCCTAAATCACTGTCCATCACTGAAAGGCTAGAAAAATATTCTGAATGTTTTCACATATTCTTATATTTCTAAAAGGAAAAGTCAGAATCAGTCAAAGTCGCCGACAGGAATTCAAAGCATCTTTAGTAAAGTTGAAAAGATAACGTCACCAAGTTGCACTTAGTCATCATAAACTTGTAGTACAGCTGGGAGTATGATGAACATTTTGTTATAATGATAATAATCCCAGAACATTGCCTAGAGACCAAAAAGGGTGCGACTAACACCTGGTTTCTGCCATTAGACTGCACCCAGAGAAACACTTTTTAAAGAAACAGAAGGCTGAGATTATGTTCATGTCATTTTCCTTCCCCATAAACAGCCATTCCCTCTGGTGCACTGCAAACACCACAAAATCTATCCAAGTCTTTTTGGTCTAGTTTCTAATGCAAATTTTTTAATTCACTTGAAATGAGAAAACCAACAAGTAACTTTTCAGCAAGATAAAGGATCTTATCTTAAGTCAGTAATTCCTTAATATTGATGTAAAAGTTCTTGATCCATTGGCAGATAAATCAGTTTGCAATATTTTCCCCATGTTGAGTGAAATAATCTGCCAATGGAACCAGCATTTATTTGTGAATATTAAGGAATTATTGACTTAAAACAAGCTCCTATGTCTTACTTGTAAGTTAGTTTTGTTTTATTTCCAAAGCATCAGAAACTAAACCAAAAATACTTGGTAATATTTTGTGTTTTTTTCAGTGCGTGCTCTGATAGCAGATATGTCCACTTAACTCTGGTTCAGTTAAAAGGAGACAGTTTGGTACCCAGTGACCGTTTACCGAATGTCTTTGGTTGACCTTTTCCTGACGTACAAGCCGACCCTTTCAGTTACTCATTCTGTTCGTTTCCAGCTGTTTTCCGGCCGTCTCCAGTAGCCAAAGCGGTGTTCCCTTTCCTTCGTCGGCTTGACCTCCCATTACAAAACCAGAACGGTTTAATCACTGAATGAGCTGAGGTCACCGTTATTACAGCACACACACGTTCCTCCGCGTGAGCGTGCCTCTGCATCGTCCAAATCAGGAGTTTGGCAGGCGCTAATAGCAGTTGGCAGCTGCAGGAGTCAGCTGTTACAAAAACCGCTGGCTGAATCCTTCCAGAGCTACGCGTCGGTTCTCTGGTTCTGTTCATCAGATTAGGCAGCAGAAAACAGAACCAGCCACCCTTTGCTAGAAAGCAGACTATTATCTAGACCCCCAACACATAAAGATCAGGTTGCACAAGAGCGCAGCGGTGATTTAAACTACAATTATCTTGCTGATTAAGATGGACTGGTGCAACAAAAAGTAGGTAATTTACCTCCTTAGCGAAGCACAGGATCACAGAATAACAGATCTATACAGATTACTTGAAGTTTTTATTGTGAAAGACAAAAAAAGGTTTGAAGCTGGAAGTGACTCATGTAAGAAGTGCCACTGAGTCAGCGACAGAAGAGAAAGAATCCGAGTGACGATGAAAATGTATTTGGTGACGGCACATGTTTTTCATCAGGCGATGTTCTGACTGCCAGATGTCTGCCGCTGCCAAAGAGCTGAGAAATTCTGGAAACCTGATTTACTGACATGTGAAAGTCATTTGGTCTGTTTACGTCGCTCCGCGCTGATCGTCCACAGCATTAAAATCACCTGTTTAACCCAAACCGCCTCGGACCGAGAGCGACGCTGAGCCGTTTACTGCAACGTTGGATTAAAACAGCGTCGCATTTAGTCCAACCAACTGGACCTTCAGAGTCAGAACAGCTTCAATTATTACAGCTGGAATCTAGAGAATAGGCTGAACCTGAACCTTCAGAGCCACATAAAGACAGTTACAAAGTCGGCCTTCCATCACCTGAAGAACATTTACAAAGTCTTGGCAAGAGCAACAGAAACTCCTCCATGTGATTTTCTTTAGTCGTATTGATCACTGCAGCAGTGTCTTTACAGGTCTGTCTAAAAGAATCAATCCGATCCAGAACGCTGCCAAACATGGTTCTGCATCCAGAACCAAACATGAAGAAGCAGCTTTCAGGTTCTGTGCACCATAAATCCAGAATAAACTTCCAGAAAACTGCAAAACAACTGAAACACCGAGTGAATTTAAATCTAAACCCAGCTGATTAGAGTTGCTTTTGAACCATAATAACTGAAACAATGAACATTTTGATGTGCATCAATGGCACTTGTAATGCTTTGTTAATTAACTGTCTTCTATGACTTCGTATTTTGAGGTAAAACACTTTGAAATGCTTTGCTGCTGAAATGTGCTGCACAAATAAAGTTGATTGATTGAATAACGTTAATCTGGGTGGCGTCTGAAAGGCACACCAGCAGAGATTAATGGGAGCTGATGTGCTTTTACTCAGAACTGAAATCGGCAACTCATAATGACACAATGAAAACACTCATTTACTGAGAAACAAACAACAGTTAGAGGCTCAAACTCTAAAAATGGGCATATTGCGATACTGCTCCAGCCAAACTGCGCTGCTTCCGTTTTTAAAAAGTTTAAACGTCAGTTTTCTTTCATGAGTGACTGATAAAAACCATCTGAAACCAGAAAGAGGAAGTTGTTGGTTAAAGAGCTGAAGTAATTGTGTTGAGAGCAGAACTGAGAAAGAAATTAACCTCCGTTTGTGAACTTGTACAATTTAATCTCAGAGAAAATGCCTCAGATATGTAAAGGATACAAGTTTTCATTCAACGTGATGACTCATGAGTTGCATTTGCTGAACTCAAGTTTTGTAGCCTTAAACTTGTTTCCAGTGTAGAAATGGCTGACTCATTAAGCACATAGCTCACATTTGCAGCAGCATTCAAAACTTCAACTAACTCATTTCCCATTTTCCTGTAAAAATAGCTCCCAGAACTAGCCAACATAGCTAAAGATAACGTTAGCAACCCAATGCTGACTTTTAATGTTAAAAACATCTAGAGTTATACAAATTTAAGACAAAGGAAGGAAAAGTACTTTGAAGAGATAAAGGAAATTTTCAGTGAATTAGCTAACATTAGCAAGCTAACGCTAGCAACCAACAATGCCAGAACATAGCAATTTCTACAAATGTGAGGAAAATATACTTTTTATCTTAATGCACCAATGCCTCAACTGAAAGGAGGATGCTAACAGCTAACATTAGCATGCAAATGCCAACTACAAATAGCCAACTGGGAAAACTCCCTCCACACACTGAGGTCAGACTTGTCAGCAGCTCAGGAGGTAATCGCCTGTTAATGTCACCAAACGATCCCGAGTTGCACTTTGGACACCGTAGACTTTATGACTCCAACCTGTTTTAGTGTATTTTCGAGTAAACATCTCCAAGTAGAATAAGTATTAAATTAGGCAAAAAGAGCAACGCATGAACCGTAAACATAAGTTAATCTACAGATGTGACGCTAAAACATACTATGGTTGCTTTCACACCTGGTAGTTGGTAAATTTGGTTCGATTTGGGACCAAAAGAGCAACTTTTATTACATTTTCAGCTGCGCTGAGTCAAACCAACCAAGCAACCCGTTTCCTTCCTCACCTGAGGGGGCGCTGCAACAAGAACCACTGAAGGAAACGACATGAAAACCTCTGAAGAAGCTTTAACTAAAAGGAGTTGTGTCAGATTTTAGAGGATGTAGGATTTCTTTTTTGTCTTTGGTAAAAAGCCAGGAGTCATTTCTCCCGTTACTGCTAGACTAGCACATTTGCTTTGGTTGATTTTACCCAGAATCCCCTGTGTTGTAGTCCACTTCCTGCTTTTGGAGTGGTCTATGGTCCACTTCGCTTTCACAGTCCAAACGGAGGCGGAGCAGTTCAATTTCACCTTCACACCTCACGGACTGAACTGGATTTAAACTCAAACAAACTGGAGTTGGATCAAAGTGAACCAAACGGAGCCGGTGTGAATGAACCCTTAGGCAGAAATGCCTCTACAAACCAGCAAGACCTGAACAGTGTCAAAACGTTCCAGCGTACAGAAAGAAGAGCAAAAAGAAAGTAAAGCATAAAACTAAAACCTGCTTGGTTATTTCTGCACGTTGGGTATGAGAAGCATTCGAACTGAAATATTCACACTGGGCAGGGTTGCTTACTCCCAGACTGTGATGACAGCCAACATGTGCACACACCTCAAAGAGAAACAAAGGTAGCAAACAAAGGGCCAAAGTATTTCCAAAGACAAGGAGGAAAGAAAGATCCCAAACATCTGATTATTCATCTGGTTTAATCAAAGAGGAGGAAAGTAAAAGGAAACAGTCGGATCTTTGTGTGTGTTGGAGAAAATGCGGTTGGACGGGAGTTGCAGGCTGGCCCAGTTGCCCGGCAGCAGAAGCTGCATTGTCACATTAACAGCCTCTTCCTGCCCCTCCCCCTTTCCACCCGCCTGCCGCGCTGTTACCTTATAAGGCAGCAGATTTAAGTGGCTGTCGCCGCGACAACAGTGATGTAAGAGGCCGGCAAGGTGCGCCCCCCGCTGACACGCAGGAGGAGCGTCCAGGGAAATGACCGACTGCCCACCTGACCCACATCCACCACAGTTGGGAGGAAAAACTCCTCATTTTCTCTGGTATCTGGAGAATTAATGTCACTTATTCTGCCATATTTAGATCAACTGTTCAGAGTCAATCATAAAACTTCAACACACTTATTCTGCAAAAAGGAATGATCAAACACGCTGATCCACTTTTTAAACAGTCAAAATTATATTGTTTCTCACTAGTCAGCAATTATTATGAAAAGAGACAATTACCAGAAAATATTTGGGGACCGTGAGGGAGGATACAATGTAAGAGGGGAATACAAGTTTAAAATCTTAATTTTCTGGTGTTAAGCAATGGAAAAATGTAGGCGACGATCTCAAACAAAGTCCAAATATCAGACAGTAACTTTTTTATCAGAGCTGAGAAAACCGATGTGGGATACCCCAAGGCTCAATCCTGGGACTCCTCCCATTTAATATACATATTGCCACTGGCTCAGATTATAAGTTACCATACAGCTTCAGGTATTACAGCTGGAGACCAGAGATCAGGCTGAACTCTGACCTGAACCTTCAGAGCCACATAAAGACGGTTACAAAGTCGGCTGATGAACATTTCCAGGATTAGAGGACTAAAGATCTAGAGAAACTCATCCATGTGTTCATCTTTAGCCACACTGCTGCTTGGTTCTCAATAAAACCAGGGAACCGCTGGTTCAGATTACATGCTCCTCTAATCTGGAATAAACTTCCAGAAACTGCAGAACTGCTGAAACACAGTTCCTTACAAAAGGCTAAAAATCCACCGGTCTAGAGCTAAAATTAATAGTTTTCCAGTTATTAATCGCATTCCAATACTTTTTAGGTTTATGTCTGTTTTTACGTTTCCCTCATGTGAAGCACCTTTCCTGCTGAAATGCTTTATGTAATAAACTTGACTCAGTTTTCTGTAAAATCTCAAATCATGGAGCAAACATAAAAAAACTGGAGTTTAGTTCAAATATACTTCAGGATTTGAAGCTGGAGCGTCTCCGACCCCCAACCCCGGCTTTCTTCATTTCTGTCTGATGAAAAAACAAAGCAGAGTGGCGCTTTTAGCTCCCCCTCCTTCCTGCTCCCCAGAAAGGAAAACAGGAATGAACATGGCAACCTCAACATTTTTGTGACTCTGTGGTTGTTGCATCAGCTGCTGCTTCTTCTCCTTCAGCAGCACCAAGTCAGACGATGAGTGTTGACTTTTTGGCAGTAGCTGCGTATAAAGTCTCTCCTTCACCAAGTCTTCTCCTTAACTGTAATTAAAACAGTAAAAACCGAATATTTATGCAAAATGTTTACAGCTGGATAAAGTTGCGATTGCATTCCAAGTTGCAAAAATAAGGTTGTTCTGTGAGGCCTCCAGAACGAGGAGCAGCATGTTTGCTCCTCTGAGTTTCCGCTTGTTGACGACCCATGCAGTAACATCCACCCCCCTCCCCGCTACCAAAGTTCAGCTTGGTCACACATTCCACAGCGCAGCCGGGCCTTTATGGTTTTATGATTCACAGACTTCAGCCAGCAGAGTGAGTGAAACGGATTCAAAGGCAAATCAGCATGCAAAGCAGCCATCATTCAACAGCAGGCAGGACGGCTAACGGAGTGAAGCCGGGACTCGGTTTACATCGCCGCAGTTTAAATTAGAACAGCTGCAGGACTGTAGGCTCAGTTTTTACATGCGAGGCCTAAATGATTAATCGGTTGTTGAAATAATCGTCAGCTAAAGTAACTTGATTAATCATTAACTGGAGTATACATAATCGAAGAACGCCAAGCTCAGGGCAGAAATCAAAACTGTACAGATTTCTACATTTTGTATTTAAAGTAAAAAAATAAATAACCTTTTCCGGTAAAAAATATTCAACCCAGAACTCCTCAAGGGGCAGTTTTAGTTTCATCTGGTTCAAATTCCATTGAAAATCTTTTTTAAAGCACCCTTTTCTTCCAATTAATTCTTCCAAAAATTAAAAGACAAAAAAAAAGACCAGATCAAATGTCAGAGGCGTTTAGCTGCAAATGCATCCTTTGCTTCAAATAAGCAAGAGTTCACCAAAGAAATGCTGCAATAAGATATTTACTGTCTTATTTAGATGAATTGCATTTATTTACTTGCAACTTTTAATGCGTTTCTAAAAGAAGGCAAACAAATAAATCTGCAGGATGTGCAAGTTTTTTTTATCCGATTAATCGTCTGAATACCCAATTAATCATCAGAGCAATTGATTAATCGATTACTACAGCCATCCTTTGCAGACCTTTCTGCATGACCAACATCACATCTGTGACCTTCCTATGAACACTGATCATGTTTACTATACATGTGACCAATCAGATGGCGTTTTATTCCCGGGCAGTTTGGGAGCAGATCCGTCCAACCACATCAGCCTAAAACTTTACGTTAATGTAACTCCGGGAACCTCATGCTCCAGATAATCACAGACTGAACTGGTAAAAACCCACATTTCCCCTCAGAAGGCCTGATGGCTGCAGCTGTGGGAGGGGTCCATATTATCTCTTTAAAATAAGCCTGATATCAAGAAAACCACCACTGCCATCTGGATTCATGTGTCATTTGATGGATCCAGCCCTAAAAACAAAACAAAAAGCTCTGGCTTTCAACCAGTCAGTTTAAAAAAAGGCACCAAACTCAGTGGAGGAACCCGAGTTTTTCTGTTAGTTTTTCTTTAAATGATACATGTTGATGCTGAAAAAGACTGAAAATGGTCAACAAAGCAGCAACTCTACATTAAAAGGCCTTCAGAAAACAGCTAATTGAGAACACTTTTAAGATTGTATCCTTAGGAATTACGTTTTCTAGAAGTTACACAAAACCTTACCAAGAAACTTTGGTCTAGTTTCTGGTACAAATGTCTTCATACATTTGAAATAAGACAAAACTAACTTACAAGTAACTTTTCAGCAATTATTTCCCTTATAACATTATAAAAACGACTTGTTAAAGTGAAACGATCCTCTTAATCAATGTGTGCCGAGATGTTTGCATTAGAAACTAGACCAACATTCTTGGTTATCTTCTGCGTTTTTGCAGTTGGACGTGGTTTGACCTTTGAACTAATAGGATTCATTTTGCAGCTTTTGCAGCAGAGCTGCCACCTGTGATGAGTAAAAACACAGAGTGCAACTTCCTCTTGCAGCCTCACACCTCGGCTGCTTCCTGCTCTCCAGTACCATTTCTCAGAACCGAACCGGGTCGTGAGATAACTCGACACCGGCTGCTTCGGCTCGGCGACTCTCTGACTCCTGTGACAGCTTCTCATCAGGCGGGAGTTTCACCAAGGAAATCCTCACTCAGACTTCGGTCACAGTCGCAGCAGTTGAATGGCAGTGCAGCTTCGGGGGTTGTTGCTAAGCGACGCAAGACCACGGCGACTTATTTTTAGGAGGCTTAAAATGCTTCTGTAGGTTGAACAAATTGGACGGTTGAGCTGAGTTTTTATTCAGCTCAGTGTGGTTTGTGAATGCAGCAAAAAAAAACGACATCATTTTGAAGGCGTTGATGAAGTGAAGCCGGCGCGGGGTCGCGAGTGTCGCCGTGCGTTTACTACAGCGCGGTGAGTCAGGGGAGCCGTCTCTGCTAGCGGCAGCCGGGTAATCCCTGCAGGCTCGCTTTGATTGGATCAGACAGGATCGTGAGGGCACAGGTCTTCCCTGACCCACATGGAGATCGGTGCAGCTGCAGGAAAAGCTGCAGCTTTGTGACAGTTTATCCAGCAAACAATGGCTGCACTTCTCCACTCCATGCCTTTTGTTCCCATGTTGACATTTAAAATACAAAACCAACCAGGCATTAAAGTTCTGCATATACATTCAGCTTTAAGCACCGTAAACAATTACCAGCTTTGCAAATCCCCGAAACTGCTGAACAGCAGTTTTTAGATAGGACTGAATCGATTAATCGTGATTAATTGATTGCTTGAATAATCGCCACCTAATGTTCTGTTCTGGGGACGACTGTGGGACCTCTGGAGATGATGGCGCAAGGGAGGATTCTTCATAAAATCTATAAAATTATGGACATCCTGTCCATCCTCTTCATGACACTATGGGGAAACAGTGTCTTCAGTCAGAGGCTTCTTCAGATTCACTGTAATACAGACTGCTACAAGAGCAGTTTCCTGCCAACAGCTATCCACAATAACTGATGACTTTGAATTAATACAAATTATTTAATTTCCCTTTGAAATCAAAGTATCTGAATTCGATTAATCATTGAGTAGACAGATTTTTTAAAATAAAATGGCCATTTCCAATAAATGTCATTGCATGTCAAGCATTAAAATGTTAATTTCCTGATTTAAAAAAAGAATAGAATTGTTTACTTGCATCTTTTAATATTGCATAATGAAAGGTTTAAGTGGTTAAAAGAAAAATCTGCAGAAGGTGCCATTTTTCATTTGATTATTCGTCAGAACAATTGGTTACCAAGCTCTGATTTTGGCTCTTCTACAGATACTAAAACATTGAGAAACATCTGTGTTTGTATTAGTAAAGCAGCAGGAACTCTCTGCTCTTTGATTCAGCATCCAGTGAGGTTTCCCCATCTGGTCCATTAACACCCGGAGTGACACACGCAGTGATCCGTCGGCGTTTCGGGCCCGACGTGGAGGACTCGCCCACCGTTTGCTGCTGCGGCGGCAGCGGCTTTATTTAAAGGCAGGAGAGGAGCTGAAAAACCACAGAAACCTCAGAGCCTTCCTTCCCCTTTCTGCCACGGCTCCCAGACACGACCGCTCCACCCAATCATCGCCCTTTAGTCACCCTAATTCGCCCTGATTCACGAAAGTTGAAAATTGGCAATAAATTGTTTTTAAAAATGAGGGTTAAAAGGCTTAAATCAATATTAAAACCAATATATTTTTCTCACCTGGACCACAGACTTGTTCTGATCCAGAAAAGAACCAGAACCTGATCCAGATGCGACTCTCCTAATCTTGGAGGACTTCTGGCACGTTTTTATTTTTAATCACAAACATCTGTCTGCATCATCTCAGCAAACTGACATTTTCTTCTCTTACAAATTTAGTGTTAAATTGGCTCATTTATGTCTTCATAATCATGAAAAATTATCGTTTTCTTGCACATTTTCAACTTTCTAGCATCTGAGTTTTCAAGTTTTTCTTGCAAATATGTGAAATAAATGTTTAATCTACTCATTTATCCGTAATGACCCTAATCCTAACCTGCAGGGAGACATTATCATGCATGGGAGTAAAGCTTTGTCTGCCTGCATGCATAATGTAAACAAACCGACATTTACAGGCTGCATCATGATAACACTGTCTTCCTTTGTTTATCCAGAACAATAATGTTCATGAATGTTTGGAAATGTTGAGCTGCTGCTTCATTTAAGGGGTTTCACTGCATGTTTATGGATTTCTGGAGGAGCCTGAGGGTTTTATTCCTCTGTGAAACAGAAACAAAGAGCTGAACGTCTCAGTGTTCCCCCAGAGAAAGTAGAGCAGACAGAAACCAACCCGTCCCACCAGATGATTCCTGAAAACAACCAAAGGCAGAACCAGAGAGCCCGGTTCCCGTTTCTTTAACCGAGCGCATCGAGGGACAATCTGATGAGCTCCGAGGAACCTGACGGCTGGGAACGACCGCTAAATATTTAACGCGACTCCTCTGTGGCCTGAAACCAACACGAGCTCCACCGACGCCCAGCGGGGCGGTTCTGAAGCGAACGGGCCTCAGTCGGGACTCAAGTCCTGCAGGACGATCCGGCTCTGGTGTCACCGCAGATGAAGACGGCAGCGGCGTTCATCCACGCTTCATAAAACAATAAATGTTGTCATGTCTGTGCATCTTCGCCCCGTTTCCAACCTGCTAAATGATTCAGGAGGAGAAATCAGAGACGGAGCCTGAATCAGGTCCGTTTGCTCCAGAACCAGCCGCCATGGCCCAGCTGGGTTCGGCTCAAAACACACCACAAGTTATCGATTAATCGCTCGCTTAGCGATTAATCGGATAAATAAAATGTCACATTCTGCAGATCTCTTTCAAGTCTTTTTGTGCAAGAAATGCATAAAAAATGTGAAGAAACAAATTCCTTTTATTAAGCAACAGAAAAATACATTTATTGAATAAAATGCAATAAGATAGCATTCATTTAGTGAACGCCTTATTTGTAACTAAGGATGCATCTGCAGTTAAAAATGCTTCAACAACAAAGCTCAACTCTTTATGTTTGACTTAACACAGTGCAATGCTGATCTAGTGGTAGTGAAACTGATTAATCGATTAATAATTGGATGAAAAACTTATGTAATAAATTTTTTAACAGAATTTAAACTGGTGAAGCTGTTTATTTGTACAGTTTGACTTAATTACAGCTCTGTCTACGTTGTTCTTTCATCAATGGTCCTATTTTTGAGTCTGTATTCAAGTCAAGTTAACGATTAATCAGTTACTAACTTAGTTGACGATTATCTCAATAATCGATTAATCACAATTAATCATTTGAGCGTTAGGTTAAGTTATCGGTTTTCACCCAAAGACTGGGCACCAGAACCTCTGCAAGGATAAAAACGGTACAGATGATGAATGAATGAATGAATGAATGGAAAAATATTTAGTCTAAATAATAATACAGAGTCAAATGGCCTCTTGATGACAACTAAATGTTGTCATTTGTTGTAGATTATAATCTGTATCATTTTTTAGACTCCAAATGATAAACATTTTGAAATTCATGTCAGAAAAGTTCCTAAATTTGGACTAAAACTGACCAGGAAGTGTTGGAAACCTCCTGTTTCTCAGCAGACAGAAACCCTGACAAGTTGTGGGTTTGATTCTGGTGTAATATCACAGCTCAGAGGTTTGGCCTGCTGAGCCGCGGCTCCACAGCACAAGAGGCTTTACAGGCCGTTTCCCCAACACGCCCTGAATGGAGAAGAACCCGTCTAGGTGTGGCCGTACGAGCAGAGCACCAGCCGACTGAGCTGCAGAACAGCAGCGTTACTCCAAAATATCAAACTCCCTCAAATCATTTCTGCTTCACTTTGACTAAAACACAGGAATAAGGAGAAATGATCTCCGTTTCAAGCGGGTTACTCTGGGTTGGCCGTTAAACATCACACCTCAGATGCGCTCGTTTTGCTCCGTGCCGTTGGCGTTCCAGCAGCGGGATGTTTGGCGAGCGCTGAGTGACGAAGCTAACCGCTGGAAGAGAAGTGACAGGAGGAAGAGAAGAAGACGGACAGAGAACAGGCCCGTCTGGTTTGGTGCTGCTCAGGCGCTTCGTCTCGTTACTGTCGGGATAATTACTGCTTAAGACGGAGTAATGACACAGATCATTACAACTAAACATCACCATTACAACTCGCATGTTCTAATGGAGTCAGACTGGCTGGACTGAACATCAACAATCAGCTGGTTTTTCTTCATGATCAAACATTTCACCAACCATAACAAGACTGAGACAAAAAGGCTCTGTTTGGGTTGTTTTCCCTCCCGACAGTCCTGTAGGTTTGGTCTGATCTGCTCTGAGTCAAACCAACCTGTTCCCCTCCTGGCCTGTGGGGGCGCTGCACCAAGAACCACTGAAGAAAACGACAAAAACCTCTGAAGACACTGAGAGCAACTTCCTTCTTCACCAAACAGAAACCAAAATGGAGGCGTCGGATTTTAGCGGTTGAAATCCCAAGAAATAAAAATAAAAATCATAGCAAAATCTAGACTTATTTCATGTGACTGAAATAAGTCACATGAAATAACTATTCATATCTTTTCAGGGTCTGTTACTTCGTTTTTGTCTCGTATCAGTCTGTAAGAAACGTCTGCTGCAGAGCTACAATTTAGTCAATTTACTCTTTAGTCGTTGGCTTTAGTTGAGTCATAATTTCTCCCGTTAGCGCTAAGCTACTGCGTTTGTTTTGGTTGTATTTACCCAGAATACCCTGCGATGTAGTCTACTTCCTGCTTTTGGAGCGGTCTCCAGTCCGCTTGGTGTTCACATTCAAACCGAACCAGAGTTCACTTCAACTGAAACCAGACCGAGGTTTGTAGGTGAACCGGAGTTAGCTTAGCATTCACTTCTCAAATGAACCGGACTTTGACTAGGCAAACGGACTGGAGTCGGATTGAAGCGGATCAAACAGGGCTGGAGGGAAAAAGTTCTAGTTCCACCAGCAGATTATAGATTATTTCACTTATAACAAAACATGTTAGAGTAGAACTCGTACTTTTTTAATCTATATTAAGGAATTATTTACTTAAAATAAGCTGTTGCATATTGCTGAAAAGTTACTTCCAAGTTAGTTTGTGCATTTTTTTTCCAAGTGTAATATATTTGCACTAAAAACAAGATTAAAATACTTGGTAAGATTTTGTGTTTTTGCAGTGAATTCCTACAGTGAATCTGCTGACGGTGCAAACGTGTAATTTTCCACCCTGAAGTCGTCAGCCGTTAGCTGAGAATAAAAAGGATTAACTGCAGAAGTGGAAAGTGAAGTCGTTGCAGCAACATAAATTCATTAAAGCCTCATATAATCAGCGCTCTGATCTCCGTCTGCTTCGTCTCTCTGGACTGAACTCTGCAGCTCAGACCCGACTGAATGATCCGCTCGCTCCGTTTCTGCTCCAGAAAGCTGCACCTGCTGGGGTTTTTTAAAAACATGCAGCGTGATCGCGCCAAACAGGCCGACCTCATGCTAAAACCGAATCCGTCTCACACTGTCAGTCGATGTTTGCAGCTTAAAATATCATGAAAATATTAATGCATGTAGTTGTGGATTAGTTTTTTCACACGTTGCGTCTGTTTTAACTTCTCCTTTAAACGAACAGACATGCATAAAAACAAAAGCTGCGTTCAGAATATTTCACTGAATGCTTGCAGACAAACTACTTCTCATTTCTGGAACAGTGAAGTTTAAAATGCATTTTGGTGATTTAAATATAAATAGATGTTGTTAAAACTGAGGAAGAAGTTAAACACAATGCTGGAGTTTGTTTTGCAGCGACGCTTCCCCCTCAACTTCTCGCCTGCTGATTTCAACAATGAGGTTTTTCGGACATTTAGTTCTGCAATTCTGCGCCAAAACCCAAATCACACAAACAGTGCATAAATACATCCTCTCACGTCAAAGCAGCACCTTACAAACCGCCCTCACAGGGTGCTGAGCAACGTGTTAGGAGTGTGGGAAGGTCTATGTTTAAGCTCTGAGGTGAGGCACCAAGCAGAGGTTGGTGCTGAGCTCTGCTGCTCTCAGTCAGCTGCAGGACGACAGCGGCGCTACGAACAGCCGATTCCAAAAATAAAGAGCCCTGCAGAGCCGAGAGGCTCAGAATAGAGGCTGCAGATAGAAACGCCGAGCGCTTTCTGCAGCCATGGAGACGGACGAGAGATGCTGAGCCATCTCCAGACGAGATGCATCACTACGCCGTAAAACACTGAGGCTAAAAATCACAGTGCTGCTGCAGCAGGAACGGCCGTTAGTGTGAAACATCTGTTGATAATCCAATAAAAAAGGATTTAT
The DNA here is from genome assembly GCF_001443285.1 of Poecilia latipinna. Lineage (NCBI taxonomy): Eukaryota > Metazoa > Chordata > Actinopteri > Cyprinodontiformes > Poeciliidae > Poecilia > Poecilia latipinna. The sequence continues at coordinate 193,732 of NW_015113468.1, read as the reverse complement.
TTACCACAGACTGCAGCACAAAAACAGGATGTGGATCAGAAGAATTAGATGAGTAACAGATTAATCCACTATTCTGAGGATTAATCAATAAGTACAGACTATCATGGCAATTAATCCATCAAATATTCTGACCATCTATTTTGGCAAATGATTAATCTATCAACTGACGATTAATCAATAAGTGTATAAACTGCCGATTAGTCAATTAATGAAATTTTTTAAATTGGTGGATTCTGCAGATGTTTCTCTTGGACTTTGAAGCCTTTCTGTACAATATTAGCACAAAAAATAAAAAAGCAAACAATTCTGTTTATTTCTCTAGAATGTGATTCTGTTCTCACTGTAGATCTGATCACCGTTTGGACTAACTGATAGAAAACGGTGCTTCACAGCACATTTTATTTTCTTTACAGAAATTGAACCTGATGAAGCTAAAACTGCAACTTGAGGGGATCTAAGTAAAACATCTACAGGAATTTTTTGTATCTTAACAGCAAAATGTTTATTTTTGTAAAGTTTTGGTTTTATTACTGCTCTCAATATGTTGTTCTTTTAGTAATTTTTCTTTTGTGAGTCTATACTCCAGTTAATGATTCATCAATCACTAAATCAGCTGATTAATCGTTTAATCATGATTAATTGCTTCAGCCCCTGGTTTAAGCTCCTCGGTTTATTTTTCTGCATTAAATTAAAAAAGCTGCACACCTGGTTTCACTTTAAACCCAATCAAGCCTCCTCCTCTGCTGCCACGCCCAACCAAACATCCATTTGTGTTGCTGCTTTCCAACAAAGCCCAAACTCTTTCCAGGATTCAAGCAGGACGCGCCGACCAGAGCGAGCTCGACATTCTTTACGCACAGAGAAACCGACTGTGTGCCGAAACAACAAAAAAAAGAAATAAAACTGGAGTGGAAGCTAACGGCATCAGCAGGCCGCTGGCTGCCGACCAGCAGGAAATTCTTGGTCGGTAGGAAATGCCGCTCGCTAATCCTGAGTGAACGATCAGATCGGCAGCTGAAGCTCTGAGTTCTGCAGCTTTATGGGACCCAGACCCAATGTGAGCTCTGCTAGCCGTTCTCCTGCTGCCGTGCAGAACCAGGCCACCCCACCCCCAGCTTCAGCCCGGACCCCCCCGCCGCCTCCGGCCCTGCAGCCCACCAAAGGAATGTTTCCTCTGAGCGAAGCCAGGGGCAGAACAGAGACACAAAAGCAGGGGGAGCGGAGCGACATTCCTGCCTCCGTCGGCTCGGACCGGGGCGTTGCTCAGGCCAGCAGAACCCGGATCGGTCCGGAGGGCTTTCCCACAGCTGACCTGGAATCAGCTGGGGCCGCCGGCGCCTCCAGCAGGGCAGATGTTTCTGCAGGGAGGCTTCCCAAACGCCCCACAGGACAGAGGAAAACGACGATTTACTGAAAAGCTGCTTGTAAAGGAGAAGCAGGAGAAACGACACTCAGGAACTCATCTGACATTTTGTTTGAGCAAAAACAAAAACCTGAACCAGATTTCTCTTCTGCAGCTCATCATAACCGTCACACTGTTGCCGAATATTCAGAAAATCATCTCCAAATCTTTTACCATTTTCTAAAAGATTTAGCAACTAAACTGCAAAAGATAAACGGATGCAGAGAAAATAACCTGGTTACAGGCAGCGTCCGCATTACAAAGATAAAATCTCACCAAGCCGTTTTGTCCTGTGAAAATATTTTAGTACACTTAAAACTAACTTAACTTTTCAGCAAGACAGAGGAGCTTGTTTTAGTCAATAATTCCTTAATGTTGATGAAAGGTTCTTGTAATACTGGCATTTTATTTTACTCATTTAAAACAGTGAATTAATCTGCCAGCGAACCAGCACTTTAAAACTATTTAATAATAATCAACTGAAATCAAGCTGTGATATCTTGATGAAATGTTTTTTGTTAGTTTGTCTCATTCTGGGTATAAAATGATATTTGCAGTAGAAACTAAACCAAAATATTTGGTAAAATTTGGAGTTTTTACAGTAACAGTCTTTGCAATTAACATATTTTGACTGAAATCAAGCAGGAAAAACGTTGAAAAGTGAATTGAACAGTTTTACTTCCTCTAACATTTAAAGAAGCTCAACCTTATGTTCACAGCCTGTTGCTTGATCCACAGGAAGTAGATGTGGAGGTGTGTGAACAAGCAGTCGCTTCTGGTGGTCCATACAGTTAAAGATGATCCATGCAGCCGCCGCATCCTGCAGGGATGCATCGCTGCTTCACCTTCAGATCACACAGCAAAGCTGTGCAGCTCACACTTTAAAAGTTCTCTCCTCGTTCTGCCATGCCCAATCTGTTGCATCATTGATCACCATTAATTCGCAGGGAGGCCTGCTGCAGCGTGGCCTGCTGCAGCGGGTGGTGCTGTGGGGAACGGCCGGGTCCGTTTGGAAGTGCCGCTCATCCCAAGCCAAAAGGGGAAAGCTTGCCACAGTGGGCGGTAAAAAGAACAAACAAACATTGTGTCTCGCTGCCCACCTCACAAACAATGCATCAAAAATGAGAGCAAGGAGAGGAGAGGAGAGGAGAGGAGAGGAGAGGAGGCAGGAAGCTGCTTCAGCAAACAGGATGGAGCGGCTCGGCGTTCCAGAGATAAGTTAGGGCTGGAC